>NW_017100696.1:114204-149982 GCF_001263275.1 Habropoda laboriosa | reverse complement strand
CATTTCGATGTCATAAATATTCATCTTAATTTCGCGCTTTACTTTCCTTTTTCTCTTTTGCATAACCCTATTAAGTGTCTCCCAATTAAAATCTACAAGAGCATCACAATTAAACAAAATTTCTTAAATTATTGAAATCCAAAAAAAAAAAAAATCTAATTTCCATTTTAATCTTTTCTTATTCAAACAGAAAATCTTAACTTTTCGCTTGTTCCCTTTATCTCCACACCCTTTTCACATAAATTCTTCAAATTCCTAAAAATCCTCCAAACAACCTATTCAAACCTTACATCACCCACAATCAATACCTCCCATTTTACAGATTCACCATATTAACTAAATCCCACTACGAAAACAAAACAATTCACACACCATACTCGATACTACTTTCTAACGACAAATTGATTGATAATCGTGTCTCGAACACGAGGCAAATCTCAATAAAACAGCTAATCGTAAAAAGGGTGATCGAAGCGTGATCGTTGCACGGTGTCAAGGAGTATGGAAGAAAAAGTCAAGGAAAAAGGAGAGGCCACGCTATGAAATCACGAAGGACACACCGTGCTCTTATATACAAATCGCGTATACCTCCATGGGACAGACTCGGAGGAGAAGGAAGTGGTCCGTTCGTGCACAGGTTTGCTCCAATGTGAGAGAGAGAGAGAGAGAGAGGAGGGCCGTGGGCAAAACGATCGGTCGTTTTCGAGACGTTGTTCGATATAGGTGGATGTAAGGCGAAGCTTGGGAACGGCTAACGCAGGTTCTAGGAGCGTAAAGGCGTAAGCGTGGTAGTGATAAAGTTGGCGTGAGTAGGAGAGAGACTACTCCTCTTTCGTCTGCAGACCAACGGCTGCAGGAAACGTTGCTAAACGTCCATGGAATGCTGGGAAAGTGATCGTTCGATGATCCGGACTTTTACTGAACTTTATGCCTCTCCCCGGCGAATCGTGTTCCCGCGGATGGAATGCACCAGCGAACTATCTTCTTTGATCTTCTTTCCTATCGTTTTATTCTCCGTTTTTCTAGTTTTTCTTGTCCTTTTTGAGTTTCTTTGAAAATGTAGGTTGTGGCATTTGTCAATTTTATTCTTCGCTTTTCTATTTTTTGACACATGATTTTATACACTTTTGTTTTCAAGGATTAACTAGTTTTATTGTTCCAAATTAATACAAACATTATCGGTCCTTGAATTCAAAAGTTTCATTATTCCAAATTTGGAAAAATTGTGTCCCCGAATTCGAAAGTTTCATTATTCCAAATGTATAAGGATCATCAGTCCTTAAATTCAAAATTTGTATAAACATTATCAATTCTTGAATTCAAAAGTTTCATTATTCCAAATTTGTAAAAATAATCAGTCCTTGAATTCAAAAGTTTCATTATTCCAAATTTATAAAAATTGTCCTCGAATTTAAAAGTTTCATTATTCCAAATTTATAAAAATTGTGTCCCCGAATTCGAAAGTTTCATTATTCCAAATGTATAAGGATCATCAGTCCTTAAATTTAAAATTTGTATAAACATTATCAATCCTTGAATTCAAAAGTTTCATTATTCCAAACTTATAAAGATCATCAGTCCTTAAATTCAAAAGTTACATTATTCCAAATTTATAAAAATTGGGTCCTCGAATTCGAAAGTTTCATTATTCCAAATGTATAAGGATCATCAGTCCTTAAATTTAAAATTTGTATAAACATTATCAATCCTTGAATTCAAAAGTTTCATTATTCCAAACTTATAAAGATCATCAGTCCTTAAATTCAAAAGTTACATTATTCCAAATTTATAAAAATTGGGTCCTCGAATTCGAAAGTTTCATTATTCCAAATGTATAAGGATCATCAGTCCTTAAATTTAAAATTTGTATAAACATTATCAATCCTTGAATTCAAAAGTTTCATTATTCCAAACTTATAAAGATCATCAGTCCTTAAATTCAAAAGTTACATTATTCCAAATTTATAAAAATTGGGTCCTCGAATTCGAAAGTTTCATTATTCCAAATGTATAAGGATCATCAGTCCTTAAATTTAAAATTTGTATAAACATTATCAATCCTTGAATTCAAAAGTTTCATTATTCCAAACTTATAAAGATCATCAGTCCTTAAATTCAAAAGTTACATTATTCCAAATTTATAAAAATTGGGTCCTCGAATTCGAAAGTTTCATTATTCCAAATGTATAAGGATCATCAGTCCTTAAATTTAAAATTTGTATAAACATTATCAATCCTTGAATTCAAAAGTTTCATTATTCCAAACTTATAAAGATCATCAGTCCTTAAATTCAAAAGTTACATTATTCCAAATTTATAAAAATTGGGTCCTCGAATTCGAAAGTTTCATTATTCCAAATGTATAAGGATCATCAGTCCTTAAATTTAAAATTTGTATAAACATTATCAATCCTTGAATTCAAAAGTTTCATTATTCCAAACTTATAAAGATCATCAGTCCTTAAATTCAAAAGTTACATTATTCCAAATTTATAAAAATTGGGTCCTCGAATTCGAAAGTTTCATTATTCCAAATGTATAAGGATCATCAGTCCTTAAATTTAAAATTTGTATAAACATTATCAATCCTTGAATTCAAAAGTTTCATTATTCCAAACTTATAAAGATCATCAGTCCTTAAATTCAAAAGTTACATTATTCCAAATTTATAAAAATTATCATTCATTAAATGAGAAAATTCTTTGAACGCTATTTTCACAGTGTCTTCACTTTAAAATAATTTATTTATTAAAAAAATCGTTCAGGTGTTTGAAGAATTGGTAGTCTCTGTGAGAAAGGCCAAGTGAATATGGGGGGAGGCTATGGCAAAATTTCGTATTCTTTACCGTGGATTTACGAATTCTTAAACTTAATTGTTCAACAGGTGGTTGAATATTTTCATTTGTAAACAACGTGCCCGTTTATGTTTCAGGCTATCGCCATGCGTCTGTTCAAACGTCAGTCCTGTGATACCAGCCCTCAGCTAGTTTCGGCTACCCCGTTGTCTCAGGATGGAACTGTATCTTTGGCCGCAGTGGATGAAAATTCCGATCGAAACAGCAAAGTTTCTCAGAACGAAATCGATGGATTAACTCGAACGTCCATCAAGGAAAGCGTCAGCGACGTGCAAAAACCGTCTCCGTCGCAGACTTGTGTTTCAAATCGTAAAGGTAATTACATTTGAATATTATTCGTATGCAACAATAACAAATTGAGAAATGATAAAGTATAATAAATTGAATAAAAATAATAAATTAAATATATCGAATAATAAATTGAAAATGTCATTCTGAAGCACTTGGATCGTTTTCACAGTAGAACAATACAAATAATGCAATTTTAATTAAAATAAAATTTCTCCGATTTCCGTAGTTTAAAAAATGTATAAGTATTAATAAGTCTACTAGACTGCCTTGCATACTCGAGGATAATACTTCCAAGTTTGTGGTTAATCTCATTTCCTAGCCTTCATCTTCCTTCTCAGTTCCTAGCCTTCGACTTCCTTGTAACGAATTTGAATTAACGTTATCATCCTTGACTCTCTTAAATTAGTGTCACACTTCTCCAACACGTACTTAACACATTTTCCTTAATTTCACTTCTTGCTTAACATAAATTTACGCTGCATAAGTAACACTGCATATTTAATCTGTGCCCTAGTAATTCACCTAAACTTTAATATTCATCTAAACGCTAAACAAATTTTTCGGCACTAAAAGGCACTGTAACTTTCTTTTCCTATTTAATTTTCAAATATCTATGAAATTTTCATTGTTGGTCTTTATGATAATGCTGCAGCTAATTTAATATATCGAATATTGTATTATTAGTATTCTTATAACAAATAATTATAAATACAAAAAAAAGATACTATAGTAAGTTTTGCATAGATCTATTAATTGCAAGTGCTCTCAACGATAGTAATCATAGACACATGAATCTCTTTTAGTTGCAGCAGATAATTATCGACGTCTAATTATAGGGAGAAAATTACTATTTCAAATCTGGTTTGTGTTGCAGGAATTTCAACATGGGGTAGAAAAGTAGGTCGAAGATGGGATCAGCTGAAGAGATCGGACAGCTCTGAATTGCTGTCGGTTTCGGGCCGAAGGAGACGATGGAGTCCGAATCGGAAAGGCAGCACGACAGATGAGAAAAGAAATGTAAATATGTCACTTTCTTCAATAATTAGCACTTAACCAAGTGATTGAAACGCCTCTTGATGTTGAATTCATTTTGCTGATTAATTTTTCAGGTCTTTGAACGAAGAATTATACTTGGAATAATACTTACCTCGAAGCTTCTGTTGCAATCAATTGATTTTGATTTTATTTGCAAATTATTTACACAAGGAAACGCACAGAAACACGATCATTTATTTGAAAATAATTTTGCAATTTATTTACAGAAGGAAACACACAGAAAGCACAATAATATATTAAAAAATAATTTTGGTAATTTATTTACAGAAAGAAGCACATAAAGGCAGAATAATTTATTAAGGAATAAATTTGCAATTTATTTACAGAAAATGACACGCATAAAGCGCAATAATTTGTTAAAAAATTAATGTATAATAAATAATAATAAACCACTATTGTACCATGTAAATATTGCGCAATTAATTTGGTCACAGTGATATAGCACATATTCGAAAATGAAAACTAAAAATACCAAATTTTTACCTTTTCTTTCAACGCCAATAACAAGAATCTGTGATTAATTTTCAGAGTGGCAGCGGGTCGCCGGAATTATCAAAACCAAAGAGAATATCCAGGGTGGAATCTCTTCGAAATTTATTCAGGAGTAGCGAACGAAGCAGCAGTTTTCTAAACAGCGACGTATCAGCTAGAAACGTGACGATACAAGAGGAAGACGTCACCTGCATCAGTCATTACCCGATGGAGAAAGCTCTGAGCGAGGGTGCGATAAAGAACGCACCCTTTTGCGTTAGTTCAGACGACAGCCAGCTGAATTCTCGTGGAACGCTTCTCCACGAGAAGAAGAAACAGCTAAGTCGTAGCATCCAAGACCTCCAAGAGCAGCAACGTGTTCTAGATTACATCTTGAAGAACCAGGATATACTTAAGACGCAGGAAGGAACAGCTTTCGCGAGGGAAACTCTGGACAAAGTTAGGAGAAGCGAAAGTCCAAAACGACGAGCTAGTCAGTCCACTACGGACGGCGCAAAAAGCAGCGTTTCCACGCAAACCAGAGACTTCTTCAGCAATCAGATTAGCAATATTAAGAGGAACCTTTTCAATGTGCGCGCGAGTGCCAGTGAATGTGACAGGTGCTGATTGAAATTTTAAACAAGAATTTAAGACAAATTCAGGACAAAATAGGATTTTTTTTTATGGAGAATTTATGGGTTTAGAGGGAGTTAGAAACGATTCTCATCTCGCAACAAATAAAGTGTAAAAAGGTTAAAAATACTGAGATCACGTGTAAAATTTTTTAACTTCTTACGAATATTTTATTTCACAAGACACAAATTCTAGGCATAGGATCGTTAACTTGAAATTTACTTGCATAAATGCACTGTCTAAACAGCAATGAGTATATTGATAAAATCTGAGACCCTCTGAAACCATTTAAATTCCACTATCACAGCTAGAGAAGATAGGTAGCCCTATTTCACATAACCCAAATATACTAAATATCCTTTCCATTTTCAGAGCCGATAATCAAAGACCTTGCCCGACAACCGGACTAGAAGACCTCATGAGCAATCTGCGACTAGCCTGCGACGAGAGTGGTTACGACTCCGACAGCACACGAGCTGGAGCTGATTCTCCGGACAGCGGGAAATCTGTACCACCTATGCTAAAACCTCGTAGTTTCTCCATAACCTCCGACGATTACCACGGTATCGACCTATCGCTACCAGTCAGCACTCCAAAGCAGAGAGACGCGACGACAGAAACGGAAGAGAACGAACCAGGACCTTCCTGCAACGACGACACTGTTATCATCAGCAAGAGTCTCCTAAATGAATCTGTAACAACTGATACCACTGTGCTAAGATCAGACGAAGAAGACACAGACAGCTGCGACGAGGACACGTTCGAAGGATTCGCGGAGTATCAAATGAACTGCGCGTTGGAGCAAGCTAAATCTAGTATGAACACGTTAAGAAAATGTGACACCAGCCTGTCCAAAGGTTCCACGCAATGTTCCAGCAATAAAAACTTTGACCAACAGAGAACGTTATCCAGAAGCACCGAAGTCGCGAGGATATCCGAGAAGAGATCGTTCGCGAAGACGGAGCAAACAACGTTACCCTCGCAGCCCGATAAATTGCAGACTTCGCAGAAAGAGACGAAATCTCAGATACCGCTGAAGACGCGAAAGCACACGAACTCCAGCAAGTTGAATTTGCTGGAGAACGCTGCTTCTCCGTGCAAAGACAGTCCACCGGCGTCGAAAATCTGCGCTACGATAGTGAGCAGTCCGTTGCAGTACTACAGTCCAAAGAGGTCGAGATTGAACATGGAATCGGACTGTCCTGAAATCGTGAACGTGAGAAACAAACAGAAGAGAATGACGCAGATGAGTAAAATCGAGCATCCAGCGCCGCTTCTGCCGACACCGGCTAAGACCCTAGTCCGACGTGAATTGAAGACGATGAAGCTGTCCGTGGATAAATTCCGAAGTATCGGGATCTCCGTGGAAAGAAGAGAAGCTGTCAGACCGTTTTACGTAATTTCGAAGATGGACGTGAACGGAGAAGCGGCGAAGTCGAAGTTGTTTCGAATCGGCGACGAGATCGTTCGCGTTTGTGGGCGCAGATTGCGCGGTATGTCGATCATCGAGGCGAGAAATGCGTTGAAGAACTGTTCTGGGATCGTAGAGCTGCAGATAGCTAGGGAACCAACGTTCACCTTTGGAGAGGAATTAGGCGACACTTGGGGCGATATTTTGGTCCGCACTCGAAGCGACTCCGAGGTGTGGACGCTGAAGGAGGAGAAGACGGGTGTTCAAGCTTCCATGGACATCGTCACGAGAGAGGAGGAATCTTCGCAATGTAAAATAGTAGGCGCGTTGATGAAAGACGGGAAGAATTTGTCCGCGAGCTCGATGGAGCGGATAAAGAGCGAATGTGATTCTACCTTGAAGAAGCAATCTGATCAGAAGATGACTGGCATGAGGAAGTTCCACGTGGTGAGGAAACGAGCGATCAATCCTGTCTCTTGTCCACGTAGAGCGACTAGTCTGTCGATGGATCTGTTGACCATTACCTTGGAGAAGGGAGCACCGAAGAAGTTAGGCTTCTCTATAGTCGGTGGATCGGATAGCAATAAAGGATCGATGGGGATCTTCGTGAAAGATATCATGGCTGGCGGCCAAGCGGCTGAAGAAGGGACTTTGAAAGTGGGGGATGAGATTCTGGCTATCAATGGAATATCGATGGACGGATTGACGCATGGAAAGGCGTTGCAAACCTTCAAGGCTGCCAAGGCTGGGAAAATGGTCCTACACGTGGGTCGTAGGGACCCAACGCACAAACGGTTGGGTTACAGGCGATAAAGAGTATTGGTGTCTCTAATTTTGGGTTAGTTCTTTGGTGCTTTGCTTTATTAATTGGTTCTCTAATGGCGCTGCCCTTGTGCAAGTTCTGCTTTGTGGTTCGTTAAACTTTTGCGGATTTTTGTTGATATAGAATAGACGAGAATGGAGAAATTTAGTGCTTTTTGGAATGGCGGATTATTTAGTTGTGCAAATGTCGATCCACTTTGATAGAATTTCTATTTTTTTTAAATTGTAATTTTTATTATAAAATTTGAAGTCTATGTAAATTTGTATTTTTTATATAGAGAGTATAGATCCTTAAGATTGTTGGATGTCTAATTGGATTGCTAAATTTATTTACTTTGACATGGACATTAGAAATATTTTATGTCATACAGAATTCTAAAATACTGTAATTACATAATGTAAAGTAAAATGTTAAATGATCATATGAATAATCTGTCATTCAAGTTTCTATTCAAGCTTCAATTCATGTCACCCGAATGTAATTCCTATTTCAATTTAACAATCATCTAACTTTTCATTTGAACTTCTATTTCTAGTTTCATTGTGTTAATATATTGAATGATTATGTTACAGGTACATAATTCAATCGAAATCGTACGATTGTTTGGACAAGTTAACAGAAACTGGGGACGAATGAAATACCACGGAAACTCGAGAAATTGAATCATGTCAGTCATTAAAATTATACTTGCCTTCGTCATGTTTGAACGTGTGAATTACATGTATTAATCGAAATAACATTATTTTCTTTATTGTTGCAAATAAGAGAATGATGTATATACATATATTTTGTGTGTAATTGAAAGCACGTTGTTACGATTCACGGACCATCATAACTCATTATAATACATCAATTACCAGCATTGTAATTTGAACGATTTATTTTTCGTTTCAATGTAAAAAAATTTCTTTTCTATCTAGGATTAATTCAAACCTTCGCAATTTACAATTAAAGTGACTCGTAATCAACGTGCAAATTATTGTTCGTAAATATATGTCGTGTATGTGCGAATCGATTTAGATTTACATTAACTAATTTTCTTAAGGCAATAATTGTGATATCAGTTAACTATTTCTACTAAAAACGCAATTTACGATGTCTCATTAATTTTAGTTTCAGACTAACGAGATCAATTAATTTCGCGTCGAAGCTTTCCTTCGAAAATCAAGATTTCGCAAACTATTAAGTTTGCGAAGAATAAATTTACATTAACTACTTGAATAATCAAATTAATACCGTTCGATGCGTTCGATTATTTGCAATATACGTAAAATTAAGAGTAGAGAAACGTGTGTTATGCTTCGTGTAGATTTTTCGAGTAATATTCGGTTCTTTTATCTGCAAAGACTCGTTTGTTTCGATGTGCCTTTGTTCACGGTATCATTAGAAAGATTGTATTAGGTCATCCCGTAAGTTCGTGCGGAATTTTATAATTTGGATCAATATTTCCCACGAATCTTTAAATTTGATAAAAATAATGTAAGCGTCTTCTCATTTCACATCTTTTTTCTATTTATTTTAGTAAGACCATTATATCATTGTTATAGTATTTCCTTGGATGTTCAATAAATTATTTTTCGCTGTCGGCACGAACTTACGGAATGACCTAATATTTGTAACAATTAACTATAACAAATAATTGTATATAGTCATATCCTGTTAGATGTAGCACGCTAACACGTTGGATTATGGCTGTTTTGATTTGATGTAGCGAAGATTTAACTTATGTTTTATTTAGGAAACATATGTTTGTTTAATACGAGCTACAGGCCAACTTGAATGGAAATTCATTAACTGGGATGAGTACTCATCACTTACTCACTACTCAATTAGATTGTAAGCTTAGTGTTTAGCTGGTTAATAATTTTAAGCTACTGAGACTGACATTCAGAATGTCTACCTGAGAAATGCTGTGATATTCATTGTAGTCGCATTAGCTGGTATCGTACAAACTGTATTTAAAATAAACCTGGTTTTGTTAATAAATGTATGTAAATGGTTAATTCGCTTTCTTTGTTTTATAACTCTCTGACTAACATTCATTTTTAAGCAACCTTTTTCGGAACTTTTTAAATAAAGTACGGTACAGGTGAACATTTGAATTGAAAGAACGTTTGCAGATTTGCTTTTTGTGTGAAATAGTTTATAAAAAAATGTTTGCTCGATATAAAGTCAATTAATGTTTATCTTAACTTAAGAATTGGTTTCAACGATTTCTTAGTGTACAGTTAATTACTAATCTATTGCAATACAACTTGTTATACTGATCTTGATACATTTTACATGTACAAAATATTTTATATATTTTACAAAACATTTTTCCTTCACAATTAATATTAATTTATACGGAGATATAAAAACTGAATGTATTACACTGTAAATTAATTTATATAATTCTACGTATTACGTTTTATCCATTCGATTACATAGACAATAATACTTAACAAAAACTAAAGATTGTCGAGAGAATACGCTAAAACTTGTGCAATAAAAATTCTATCCTCTGCTGACTAATATAAAAGGATGTGCATTTCCTAAAGAACCATTAACATATCGCATCTAATAAAACTTCGACACAATCATAGGTAACGTTACAAAGTACACATTGTCGATATAAAGAGAAACTACACTATACAATTACGGAGTTGTTAATCGAGCAGAAGAACAGTGCTTAATTAGCCAATATCACAATACGATATCACAATTTTGACAACGATAATATATCTATCATATTGTGAAATATCTACCACTCCGTTACCAAAGCGATGGTACATAAACAATAATGCTAATTCTCGAACCAGCAGTAGGATAGATGGGGAAGGGAACGGCGTATAATTACCTTTAAGATAACGCAGAATAACTTGGTAATTGGTCTCTGGAGATGTGGTACGGGGATAACTGCAGGGTAACAGTATAATTATCCTAATGGAGGAAGGTAAGTTGGTAAGCTGGAGCAGGATAACTAGATGGAGCTGGAGCAGGATAACTCGCTGTGGAGCTGAAGATGGAGAATAGTTGTACAGGCAGGAGTCGACGACGGTGATGCTGGAGCAGGATAACTGTAACTTCTAGTGGGAGTTGAACTCTAGTAGCCGGACGCTGAGGCGTAGGCAGAAGAACCGGCAGACGGAGCTCTGTTGATTGCTGGATAAGTATTCACCGTTGATGTGGCCGTGGCAGCATAATTTCCAACTGGTCCGAATATTTTCTCCGCATTTCCAGATGATGTTGCCGATGCTGCTGCGTTCGATGCGTATGTTGCCGGTGCTTGGGGAGCTTGTTGGACACCTTGGCCGTATGGAGGTAGATACGTCGGTGCTGGTGTTGAATATCGTATTGGCGGAGGTGGTGCTGGTGGTTGTGACGGCGGGAAGTAAGCAGGTGGTGGTGGTCGACGAGGAGGAGGAGATGGCGGTCGACGAGGAGGAGGAGGTGGTGGTGGCGGCGGTGGCGATGGAGGTAAGTAAACAGGCGGTGGTGGTTGTGGTGGTGGAGGAGGAGCTGGTGGTGGCGAAGGAGGTAAGTACACAGGTGGAGGAGGAGGTGGCGGTGGTGGAGGAGGAGGCGGAGGAGGAGGAGGAGGAGGTGGTGGTGGCGGCGGTGGCGCCGGTGGTGGCGATGGAGGTAAGTAAACAGGCGGTGGTGGTTGTGGCGGTGGAGGAGGAGCTGGTGGTGGCGAAGGAGGTAAGTACACAGGTGGAGGAGGAGGTGGCGGTGGTGGAGGAGGAGGCGGAGGAGGAGGAGGAGGAGGTGGTGGTGGCGGCGGTGGCGCCGGTGGTGGCGATGGAGGTAAGTAAACAGGCGGTGGTGGTTGTGGCGGTGGAGGAGGAGCTGGTGGTGGCGAAGGAGGTAAGTACACAGGTGGAGGAGGAGGTGGCGGTGGTGGAGGAGGAGGCGGAGGAGGAGGAGGAGGAGGTGGAGGCGGAGGTGGTGGAGGATACGAATAACTTGGCGGCGAAGGGGGTGACGGAGGATAGTTGTAAGTTGGTGGCTGTGAAGGTGGAAGAGGAGGTGATTGTCCGGGGTATGAATAATTTGGCGGCGAAGGGGCTGGTGGTGACGGATTATAACTAGGAGGACTTGGTAAGGAAAACGGTACTCTGGGTACGTTGTAAGAGTATCCCGCTTGCCGGACTGTCCTTAGACCTTCCCCAGCGGCGCAGCTGATCGACAGCAATATCCTCAACTGTATGCGTGTCACAATTAGCGAATGTTCGCAAGAACGTTAGCAAATTCTTGTCGAAAACTACGTACCCATTTCAATGGCTGCATAATCAACTTACGTATAGCAAGTGAGCAAAAGTGACAACGCCTTTTATACGAATATCTGGCATTGCTGTTTCATAAAACCGCGTGTTTCATAAGATTTCACAAAATAGGTTCGCCAGCTGGCTATTATATTATTCGTGTCCTAGTTGCACCGAGGGTTATTACACCCGCGGTGATTATACTACTCGAGCGGGGTGATTTTTGTCTTGATGTCTGTTTCATCTTACTCGAAGACCTTATTGTGTGGCAACGTTGAAAGAGGACACGTTGTTCTGTTACTGTTGCGTCTTCAGGTGCATAATTTAACCATAATACGTAAGGACATTTCTTTACTTAATTCACGGCAACGTTGCCACAGTGACATGATTAAAAGGAGTTTCTAGTACCTTGTTCTTACTTGTCTATTAACTATTCACTTTTGTCGTTTGCTAACTAAACTTAAAAAATTCCCCGTTTCATGATGAAACTATATATACAGACCATTACACATGTTCATATATGTATACATAATATATTATTTACAAAAATCCTGCTCTTTAATGGGAAAAAGAACAAGTAAATATGAAAAAATGATTTTCTTGGAAATATAAAATTTCAAAATATAAAATCTTTTATGCTTCCACGAAGCATATTTTCGCAGATTTTCAATTAAACGATTCCAAGTTTGCACGATTAAAAACTGAAGATTAAGTTTCTTAGCGGGTAATTGCTAACGCGTATTGTTAGCCATACCAACATTCTTGAGCTAACGCAAATTCACGCTACTTCATCAATCATTTCGCCACGCGAATCGCAACAAAAACACGTCTCACCTCGGGAACTACATAAACTTCCCCCGTGTTTCAGGTTCTATCGCTTTTTCCAAGCATCGCGCTCAAAGTACATAGCCGCCTTATTACCTGAGCCAACCAAATCCTACGATTCTGTCACGGTTCATTCAGTATGCGTGAACGCAGCGGGTACAGCTGCTTCTGCATCGCATAGCGCAGTACAAAATCGTGTTCATCGTCGGAAGCATCGAGAGAACAACAGATTCTCTGTGAACGAATCGGATGAAACAATCGTGTTGTCAAAGTGTGAACAATTCAGTGCAAACATCCATCTTTTTCAGAGAAGTATTCCTTAAACCATGCTACTGACTTTCGTTAAGTGAAGAGAGCTAACATGAAGTCTCTGGGACGAAATTTAAGGTATTTCATTGTTAATTGTTTATTTGCATTTTATTACTTTGATTAAGCTCTGTAATGTTGCAACAGAAGTTACGTTTGTCGAATAAATTGTATTAAATTTGAGTGAAAATTGTTTTATCCGATAAAGCGGAACGCACAGTAACTCCTATAATATTATCAATAATGGACATTAATTTCTCTTTCAAACATTTAAATTAAAAAAAATTCAAAGTAACAATAACTGCCAATGTTGTTATTATCCGGTTGTATTCTGTTTAAAAGAGTTCCTTAAGAAACAACCTTACAACGCTTGTTTAAAATAAAATACTATCCAATATTTGAATACAATATTTTGAAAAAACTGCATTTTGAAGAGAAAAGTATTTTATTAAATATAATTAGCCCCCAAATTCTATTTCAGCTATGCTCTATACTATACTGATAACAAAATATTACAACTAAAATATACCTACTTATTGCTGCAATAAATTCGACTTTCAATTCTCGATTCGAAAAAATTTTAACAATTTACCTGAGATCAAACTTTATCAAATATGATCAAATATGGTCAAAAGTTATCAGAAATTGTTTCGCAACTTCGTTTATAACTTCGTTCAACAAA
The DNA here is from genome assembly GCF_001263275.1 of Habropoda laboriosa. Taxonomy (NCBI): domain Eukaryota; kingdom Metazoa; phylum Arthropoda; class Insecta; order Hymenoptera; family Apidae; genus Habropoda; species Habropoda laboriosa. The sequence continues at coordinate 136,382 of NW_017100696.1, read as the reverse complement.
CAGGAACGAACCTTTTGCACAAATCTGGTCCAAAGATTATTCATTTGTGCAAGTCACAGCATAATTACACCTTCCATTCCTCTCCTGTTTGCGTTTGTTCCGTTTCGCGTTCAACGCGATGCACGTAGAAAAGTTTGCTAATGTAACAGCTCGCGTTGATCCGAAACGTCGCGACAAATTGGAATGCACGTATACTTTCACTGAACACCGACGATGAGGATCGTTAATCTTCTTGTGCAAACTTATTGGCCGACAGGTGGGTTAATGCGATTTTTATTCTCGAACCTGTTATTCGTATGATTAATCGCGGATGAGAGCTCGGTAATTATAACTTTTCCTCCTCTCTTTTTCCTCTCGTTTTGGATCCCCTTTTCCCAACTGGTCACCGGGAGTCGCGATAATTACATTTCTTTCTAATGCCATGTTTGGTTTTAAACGATGATTCCGTCAGTTCGATTTTTATTACTTCCACAAGGTGTATGTACGTTCTCGTGGAGTAATTAACGATCGTTGCACGAAGAGGAGATATTTCAATTGCATGCGAACTTCAATGGATATTTCGTTTTGCAAAAGTATGCCTACGGAAGCCGTTTAATTTACTGTAACGTATTGGATTATTCTATTGGATTGGCCAGAAACTAAAAGAATTTAGCCAATTATAGTGAAATTTTTCTTTTAAACAGCACATTAAAATTTCAGCTTTTGGATCACTTCCCAATTTTCATCAATACCTGCTACTAATTTTCCACAGATTTGAAATTGATATTGTGGAGAGTAATAGTAACGTATCTCGTCGATTGATTTGAATGATAAAAAATTGGTTGAAAAATTCTTAAAATTGCTAACTCTTTTTGTTTTTTAATTTTTGCGTAATTTGCAACGCACAGTGATTCCAAACTTTTGGTCGATAGTGTATGCATTTTATAGGTTAGGATCAGTCTTTTGTCTTAAAAACAGCAGAAATGATCTTTTACAGAAAAATCCTTCATTAATTATTGGCCAATGCAATACTTTTCGATCTAGATTCTGATTAATCGTGAAGAAATTAGAAAAACACTGGTTCCGATTAAATACGAATTTTGCTGTAATAAAATCGTTCGTACTTTTCACAAGATTCGATACGAAGTTTTCAGCATTTTCTGTGTCACGTGAATCTGTCAAAGAACTTCAACGAAATTAGTGCTGACGGTAAAACATCTGAAAACTCAGACCTCGGTGAAAGCGGGAAAATTTTAATTGTATCATGTTTGATAAAAGGGACGGTGAACCCAGTGCGTATAGTATACTGGTTCGCCGGAATTACTCCCGTGTATGTATCCACGAAAGCTGGTTTTAATTAAAGATGGGCTACTGTTTGCACGTGCAAATTGAAGAAACCTTGAATACGCGCAAAATATGTTAACGCTGTTACGTTTTCCTCGTTCGAAGGCACAAATAATTAAACGCAACGCTGACACATTTTCTACGTGATATTGTTCGGAAAGGACAATTTACTTTTGTTTCAACATTCAGAAATTTTCACTTGTTAAAAATCATTATCTCCATATAACCATTTTTATTTTGAAAATATCTAATTTTGTAAGCATACTTTATCTCCTATTTAACAATCGCTATTTCTAAAAAAAAAATTGTTAATAACGAGCATTTTTATTTTCACTATTTCTATTGATAAATATTGTTCGTAATAAGCATTATTATTTTGAAAATATCTAACTTTATAAGCATACTTCATCTCCTATTTAACCATTACTATTTTCATAAAAAGAAATTGTTCATTACATGCATTTTTATTTTGAAAGTACTTAACTTTATGAGCATGCTCCATCTCCTATGTAACAATCACTATTTCCATAAAAAAGAATTGTTTACACTAAGCATTATTATTTTGAAAATACCTAATCTCCTATGCAACAATAACTATTTCCATAAAAAGAAATTGTTCATAAGAAGCATTATTATTTTGAAAATACCTAATTTTATAAGCATACTTCATCTCCTATTAAACAATCACTATATCTATAAAAAACAATTATTCATTATAAGCATTTTTATTTTAAAAATACCTAATTTTATAAGCATACTCCATCTCCTATGCAACAATCACTATTTCCATAAAAGAAATTGTTCATAATAAGCATTTTTATTTTGAAAATACCTCATTTTATAAGCATACTTCATCTTCTATGTAACAATTACTATTTTCATAAAAAGAAATTGTTCATTACAAGCATTTTTATTTTAAAAATACCTAATTTTATAAGCATACTCCATCTCCTATGTAACAATCACTATTTCCATAAAAAAGTATTGTTTACACTAAGCATTATTATTTTGAAAATACCTAATCTCCTATGCAACAATCACTATTTTCATAAAAAGAAATTGTTCATAAGAATCATTATTATTTTGAAAATATCTAATTTTATAAGCATACTTCATCTCCTATTTAACAAACACTATATCTATAAAAAGAAATTGTTCATTACAAGCATTTTTATTTTAAAAATACCTAATTTTATAAGCATACTCCATCTCCTATGCAACAATCACTATTTCCATAAAAGAAAATTGTTCATAATAAGCATTATTATTTTGAAAGTACCTAATTTTATAAGCATACTCCATCTCCAATTTAACAATCACTATTTCCATAAAAGAAAATTGTTCATAATAAGCATTATTATTTTGAAAACACCTAATTTTACCAACATACTTCATCTCCTATGCAACAATCACTATTTCCATAAAAAACAATTATTCATTATAAGCATTTTTATTTTAAAAATACCTAATTTTATAAGCATACTCCATCTCCTATGCAACAATCACTATTTCCATAAAAAGAAATTGTTCATAACAAGCATTATTATTTTGAAGATAGCTAATTTTATAAGCATACTCCTTCTCCTATCTAACAATCACTATTTCCATAAAAAGAAATTGTTCATAAGAAGGATTATTATTTTGAAAACACCTAATTTTACCAACATACTTCATCTCCTATGTAACAATCACTATTTCCATAAAAAACAGTTGTTCATAACAAGCATTACTATTTTGAAGATAGCTAATTTTATAAGCATACTCCATCTCCAATTTAACAATCACTATTTCCAGAAAAAACAATCGTTCATAACAGGCATTATTATTTTGAAAATACCTAATTCTACAAGCAACCATCACCAGCATACTTCATCTCCAATTTCCCCTGTCATAAATCTCCCAAATTCTCCACATTTCCACCCCAAACCCTCGCAACTCTGTTTTCCGCCTTTTCGTCGGCAACAGTTTTCCAACAAACTTTCCCTTTCCCGACCCTCCTCCGGCTCGTATACACGTATTAATCAAAATGAAGTTGTTTACAGTGTCCCGGGTGTTGCAACGTGGACCGCGAACCACCCAAGGCGGACACAGGCTGGTCGATGAAAGAAAGGGACGTCAGTCCTCGAAAGCCAGCCAAAACGTAAATACAGAACGGGACAAAGAGGGAGGACGGGAGGAGAGAACGAGTGTGAAACAGATGACCGAGCCACTTTCGTTGCAACACCGTGTTCTGCCAATTTGTTTCGCGGCACAAGCTCTGTTACGTGGATACTCTGCAATCATTGGCACGAGAGAACCTAAGGCGCTTAATGCCGGAGAACAGGGAAGGATCACGCGACTATTATTCCTCGCATAACCGAGGTTTCTCCGTGCACCAGATGGCCAGGAAGAGGGTTGCTCTTCTCCTTTATTTTCCATCGGAAACGTTTGCCACCAGAATTCCCTAGGAAACGAGGGAAGGTGAGAGGAGCTTCAGGATCTCCTCGTGATACCTTTCTTCGGTAATTATTGGGAATAGGATACTCGGCGTCGATTTCAACGACCTTGAAATATGTTGTCAAGGTTAACATTTTAAACAACTTCTCTTTGTACATGTTACCGCCGGACTACTTTAGTTTCCGAGATATCGGTAAAAATATATAATTGCGCAGTCTAGTGCTTTTTCCCAATTTTGCCATTTTCATTCCAGTTTTTTTAGATTTTTTTTAGCTGCAGGACTCTTGGGCCATGAGACGTCACGCAGGAGCCTAAACGGAGCACACTTCACCTTACACATTGATTTAAAAAACAATTGTTTTTTGAAAAAACTTTTAATATATTTGTGTGTGTTACTTTTTGTATTTAGGCATTTTGGACATTTTCGAAGTTTTAAGCCGTTCATTTTGAGAAAACACAATTCCGTTGAAATTACACATTTTTATTTCAAGTAGTTTCCATAATGTTCCACGCACTTTTGCACTAAAAATGCGATTCTCTGAGAGTAAGAAACTGCTGAAAGGCGGTTTCAATATCCTCCTGTTTCCTAAATTGTTTCCGTGCGAGGAAATCGTCAAGTGAGCGGAAAACGTGAAAATCGGTGGAACTTCAATTGAACTTCAATACCTAGTTGGTGCAATTTTTGCGAATTACAGTTGTGCTGTCCTAACATTGTCATGCAAGTAGGATTGGAAATTTTCTGTGGACTTAGGCTAGTTTCTGTATCTTCAATTTTTGGCGATCGCAAGACGAAAGCAAAACTCTGCAGAGATAGTGAAACTCGGTTTTAGAAAACTAGCATGATATTTTCATGATCTTTCTTTTCTCAGAGATTCAAATTTTCGTGTACGCAGAATTAATTTTCCTGCAATACGATGACAAAAGGCTCGGAAGGAAAAGATTCAGAATAAATAGAGAGGGTGGCGAATGGAGAAAAGGTTGTCGGTGTGAAAATTATCGCCGTCGTCGTTGCGTAGAGTGTTTCGTAAAGAGTCGTCTTCTAGTGTGACGGCCGTTTTTTTAGGCCTTCTTTGCTAATTTATTACAGAAGTACGGTAACAGTTATTAACATGAGCTTTATTCCTATGTATTTACTTGCCCTTGAAGAATCGTTACAAATCATTTTTGTTGAAAAATAATTAAATATGGCTGCTGTGGAGCACGTCAAACAGAAGCATGAAAAATAAAAGTAGGTCCATGGTTGTCATGATTTCAGCTGTTCTGCTTATCAGAAATAAAAAAATCCAATTGATTCTTATTTAGTATGCATGTCGCTATGGTCGGTAGTAGAATAAAAGAAAAATATTGAAAATTTAAAAAATGACGGCACTTTGAATACGAAGTATCGATTTTTTCGACTTTTTTTCGTCTTTCAGAGGCTCGAAAAATCAGAAAAATGTATATTTTGGCATAATTCTACTACCGACCATAGCCACACATGTTCCGAAGACATGTGCAAAATTTGAGTTCGATCGGTTCTGTAGTTTTTGCCAGATCGTGGCAACCATTTCGGAAAACATGGTTCCGAGAAAAACGCGTTTAGAGTTTTCAGTGCAATTTAGATTCTCCCTCGATGTGTCACACTAAACGAGCTATAACTTCGTTATTTCATTGAATACGACTATAAAACTCCAGGAGTACATTCTTAAAGAGTTGTACTTTCGATATATGCGAAAAAATAAAAATCGATTTTTTCACACTAGAAGACCCCCTTAAGTCTATATTCAATAACTACCATCTGAAAAAAAACAAACAAGCCGGCAAAGATACCACATGTTCGTATTTTGAAGAGTGGGAGTTAGGATTAGCAAGGGTTTGCTGTACCAAGGGCAGAGTTCGAGGGTGAGACGGAGTTAGTCGGGAAAAAGGACGAGGTCGCGGTTCGAGGACGAGTAGTAAGGAAAGTCATCGGTTCTGAAAATTTCGGGTATCTACAAAATGAGAATAGAAGGCTCAACCCTTAAATCTACAATTCGATAATGTGCGTACACAGCACTACCGTCGCACTCGTCGTTGATTACCGTTGTTCAACCGTCCTATCCCGTCTGCAGAGGTGTCTCCGATCCTTGTTCGCTGTCCGCGGTACACATAAAGCTTCATTACGAGCAAAGATACCGAGAAACGGCGATTATCGTCGACGTGTCGCGAACCCGAATGTTCCCATTTGAAACGCGCTCGTTCGGTAGAAAATGCGCGGTCCACGGGGTCCGCGGACCTAGCGGGGAGGCTCGTGAAGATATCAAAGCGTGTTCCAGACGTGCAGTAACGCGCGGTTAAACGATGTTTATGGATAAACCCGGCTGAATATTAACTTGATCTACCGCCAGTAGAGGACTCGTTTTTTTGTTTTACTAATTTCTTCTTTTCTTCTTCTTTCGATCACGTTGTAGCAAGGACCACGTTGCACGAGCACTGTTAATGGGACTTTATTCCGCGGCGGTGGCGGTAACTTTGAGATCCCACTCGAGAAAGTTCTTTCAGGCGGCGTTTTCGATTAGAAAACGCAGTACGTGTTGTCGATGAAATTCTTGTCGACGGGTTTGAACGGTTGTTAGGATTAATTACGGTTAATTGCGATTAATTGGTTAAGTGAGTACGTGGAATGTGGTGTACTTTGCAGGAATGTTGCTTTCGAAAGTGTTACCGTGGAAGTTTGATTGATTTTAACGAGGTGTGAGGGTTATGGGGGGCATTCTGTCTTTTTAGGCAAAATTCGTCGTTTTTTAGGGGGAAGGCTTCCTGAGAAATTAGAATAGATGGCGAATTTTTAATTCTTGTCAGACAAATCTCTGCTTTGACCCTTTTGAGGACGGTGGATTCATATGTGCCATCACGATACTCAGGAATCAACAAATTCGTTAACTTCTGAGCAACAGAAATAATTGGCGTGACGACCATAAACTCGTTAATTTTTAAGCAATAAAAATACTTGGCGTGACAATAAACTCATGAATTTTTAAGCAATACAAATTTTTGGCGTGACCACAAACACGTTAATTTAAAAAACATAAGAATAGTTGGCGTGGCCATAAACTCATGCACGTATATCTAAGAAAAATATAATTTTGAGTTAATTTACTTAAAAAACTGAAAACCGAAGCAGTGACCTAATTACGCATTACAAAAATAATCAGTATCTACTTCGACATGGCACACAGTCTTCCGTCCGCAAAGGGTTAAACCTTAATATTTTCTTTTTCTTGAAAGAATATCTTTTCAACCCTTAGCACTCCGAGTATTACTTTCAGTTCTCACTTTTACAGCGAAACTTTCGAAAATCGAGAATTTTCTCTTCAAAAGAAGAAATTCGAAATCTTTATGAAATTCTTTATTTTCATTTCTTCTGCTGATTCACTTAACCCTTTCGCTCCGAAGGGCGTGTATATACGCCCTCGAAGAATGAACATTCATATACGAAGAGCGTATATATACGCTCTCGAAAAGTGGGCGCTTGGGTACGAAGAGCGTACATATACGTTCATACCATATATACTTTTGTTTCTTTTTTGTTTTTGCGACAAAATTATCGTTTGCCAAATTTCATTTAAATCTTACAAGACAGATATTGGTAACATATGGGAAAGAAAAATCAGATATGAAATGTACCTCAGTGTCGACTAGTCAGTAATGCGCTCCGTTCATAGCGATCATATTTTGTCACAAGCGCGCCGTAGCGGAAAGGTTAATTTTAATATAAACGAGGCATGAACGAACGAATGTCACCATACTGGCGCCAGTAGAGTGCAAAGGGTTAATATTCAAAACCATCTATTGCATTTAGGTAATAAATTAAAAGGTCTTTATTTTTTTATACGCCAGGAAGGCACGTCTCTACGCAATCATAAGAGCCCTACAAGACGCTGAAGAAAAAAATAAGCATATCAGCGTCCACCCATACTAAACAGACGATTCCTGTGTCATTCTTCTATATACGCTACCGGCCAAAAGTTTGGAATCACCTGTCAATTTACATCAATATCGAATCTCCTACTAATTCCTTATAAACCTGAAATTTCTGTTGTGGAAGCCGGTAGCACTTGACCTCATATCGATTGATTTGAACGACAAAAAGTTCCTTAAAAAATTCTTGAAATTGCTAACTCTTTTTTAGAAATTTTTGTCTAACTCACAACGAACAGTGATTCCAAACATTTGTCCGGCAGTGTAGATGTTTATATTAACCTGTCTCAGTATGTTCATCATTTTTGCTATTACACATTCACTCGTTTCTCCTGATAATCCAACACCACCTTTCACCGGTTCATCGAGTGCAAGCATACATATTCTTCCAGCTAAAAATGAAGAAACTAAAGGAAAACGAAGTTTACAAGCAGCGAAGGTAGACTTCAATGGACAATCCTAAGAAGACTTCTTCTCAGCGATATCTTCAAACGTAAGCGTCCTTTTCATGTTCGCAATCTCTCACAGGAGATATTAGATATTCCGAAAGGATGATTCGCGGTCGTTCAGTGCTGTCTGTATGTGTGTTTCGTTCACCGAGGCGGACATTAGTATTCCAAACGGCGGAAGTGTATGTGCCGGGAGGCGAAGGAACTCTGTTCAGAGAGCGCGCGGCGTGCACAACCGTGGATTTCCGCGAACGAAGAAGCGGGGACGAGAAGTTCTGCAACAATTACTATCACGGGGACGATAATGCGTGGCACTTGCTGGCAACCGGTTGCATGCCAGATGGCCAACACAATTTTGCCAAGAATCCTCTGAACACTTTAACGGACGGTCGTGCGTTTAATACGCCACGTTAAAGGGTTACGACGGTAGTAAATTGAAAGATACGGAAACGCTAATTTTTCCTTCGGTTACTCGACAGCGAGGCACCCCCTTTCGTTTCCACCTCGATATGATAAAAACGACTAACGTTTTGATCCCCGCGCGTCTTTTTTCTTCCTTTTTCTCTTTTTGTCTTCGCGACGTTGAATTCTCCGATACGCGAATAAATTCCGCGAGTATTTATCGCCGGGGTCCTCCGGACGGCTGCTTCGGGAAAAATGTAATTAAAGTCAATTTTACGGTTTTAGCGATGTAGATGTAAGCGGTGGAAGGGACAGGTTGATATTAACGGTAAAATTGTTTGGTTTACTGCGGGTTTCTTGGAGTTCGATTGTCATTCGTTGGCAAATTCTTTGGTGCTAGTTAATTCTACTGTTATTACATTTGGATTTTATTAGGTTGTCCGGAAATAAATTGCGGTTTCTGTACGTGAGATTTAAAGACGCGTAGTTTTGCTTAGAATGAATTTAGTTAATCGAAATAATATCCATTAGATTCTATACACTTTTCCAACGTTTCACGAGAGTTCCTATTCCATTACAATAAAAATCAGGAGTTCTAGAATGAATAAATTCCACGAGGGTATTTACAGCATCCTCTTTATTGTGGAAGATTTTTTCTCGCAAAAAGGTACCGAAATGTTTAAAAAAATGGTAATCTGTAGGGAATAAGGAGGGTGTTTTAACGTTTCATAACCCAATTCGTGTGTCTTCCGAATCGTGAATTGCGATACGTGCGGACGGGCTTTATCGCGTAGGAGTATTAGCGGCCAGTTTCCGCGGCTCTACGTCCTAATTTAAATTCATATAAAAATATGGTACGAATTTGCTTCTTGTCCATTGTCATGTTTTTAAGTTATACTCGGAACAAATGACGGGAAAAAACGAAACTGTATAGCTTATATGATAGAGCGACGTCTACGCGTTCAAATGGTATATTACTTGATAAACATAAATTTAAAATATATAGTATAGAAAAGCCCTAAGTATGACATAACAGAAAACCGCAATTTATTTCCGGACAACCTAATAATTAGCGTTCTTATTTTTCTTTTTTTTTTTTTTTTTGGTAATTTTTGTTGTTATCAAATTTATGTTTTCTTAATATTATGTTGAAAGTGTGTTTTCTAGGTTCGTATGGCGTTGTGGTAACACAAATTGGGTCAAAAGTGACCCAAAGACCATACCTATTTTTTTTATATTTGCATACTAATTAGCCTTCTTATTTTTTTAATAACTTTCACCATTACCAAGTTTATGTTCCCTTAATATTATGTTAAAATTTTATTGTTTAAGTTCATATGGCGTGCTAGGAACAGAAATTGTTACATACAAAGTCTTCGGGTCAAAAAAGACCCAAAGTGTACAGTCGAACGGAAGAACGCGCAAGGGTTACAAATTATTTTTGAATAGCCAATTTTAGAGTAACACTATGTTACTTAATCATACGTTAATTTAAAAAAATGTTTCGTGAACGTTTTTAATTACAAAATCTATTTTATAAATTCTCAATTATCCTTGTAATGCTAAAATCTGTGCACTGCCGTTAAATAGCTGAAAAACTATTAACCCTACTGCGTTCTTCGTTTTGACTGTACACTTAAGACCTTTGGGTCAAAAAGGACCCAAGACCTTGTGTGTAATAATTTTTGTTTCCAACGCGACATATGAACCTAAACGATAAACGTTTAAAATAGTGTTAAGGAACGTAAACTTGATAACAGCAAAAATGACTAAAAATATAAAAAGGCGGTGGGTCAAAAAAGACCCGAAGACCGTTCTAGGGTTAAAAAATTTTAGATTTCCTACAATTTTCTAGAAACTAAAAAAAAAAAGAAAGAATTCTGGAAACTAAAATTCTACAAATTTTTCCAATAAATTTCCAACCAAATAGAAATCGACAAGCATCCACGAAGGAACGGTTTAATCGTGAAATTTCAAAAGTCAGTAGCTGAAAAACTCTCCCAAAATTCTCCAATTTTCGCAATAAATTTCCAATCGACAGGCACCCACGAAGGAACACTTTCATTGCGAAATTTCAAAAATCAAGAAAACGACGAAACACCGAAAACACATTTTTCCACCAAGCAAACAGAGACCACCGAAGAAACCTCCATCCTTCCAAACAAACCACCCAACATCCTCTATTTATCTATCCTTTCTCAACACCGTGAGAGAGAAGTATGAACCGCGTGGAACACAGTCGAACGCATCTGATCTCATCAAGTGGCTGCCGCGTCCTGAACTTCCTGCGTTCACTGCAAACAAAGGGGCACGAAGGAAGAAGCGTGGTCAAACGAGTCCCCTGGCGTATCAGCTTTTCATTAGAGCCTCCGCTGTAATGACTTCCAGAGCTCGGTGGCTTGTTCCCCTTGGTCCGCGATTAAGCTGATTCTCTGTGATTATACGTTTGCGCGTTCAACGTTGGACAGGTCGATGTGTCACCATGATTCTCCCGGGAAAACTCAGGTTTCTCTCCGGCTAGGTGGAGGACAGAGGGGCGGGGGCAATGAAGGGGGGCAGAAAAAAAAGTCGAAGCAGGCGGAGGAACGTCCAGTTTTTGCCTCTGATGTTAGCTACCTTATAGCAGCAGGAGCTGCTCGTTCTTAGGCTCGCGTTTAAACCAACCGACGAACAACTCTCTCTCTCTCTCTCTCTCTCCTCCTCCGATCGGTGGAGCTCGAGAAACGAAAGGGTGGAAAGAATCGGAGGAGAGAGATGTGATAGAGGAGGACGAACGTGTAACGTCCGTAATCATACTCTTCGCGGTCGTTTGAACCTGTAATGATCTCGCGACTTCGATGGCAATTTATACCGTTCGCTTGAGCGTCAGTGAACAACTTAGGCTGCCGTATCACCGCCTCTTAATTTCGCGCTTACCACTCGCCTGATTTATGCCCGCCGACCGCGATTGCGCGTGATCCTGATTAATCCGCCGCGCCGGCACGTTTTCGGGGATCGTGATTACGCGACGTTTCGGCTGTTTCCTTGTTGCGCGAATTTTTGGTTTCTTTTTTTCGGCTTTTTGGAACTTTCTTTCGAGGGGAATGGGTGGTTCGATGTGAAACGAGAGGGAAATTTAGTGGTTTGAATGTTGCGGTGGTGATAATGTTGCGATGGTACTTTATTGATGGGTTGATTTTGTTTGTAACACGGTTTTTCGGTTGTTTGTGTGTTTTAGAGTGTTTGCTGTGAATGGTAGACGAAATTTGTTTGTTAATTTGTTATTGTTCGCAAAATGTTTGTATAGTGGGAACAATATGAAGTAGAATGCATTTAAACGCTTAATTAGTGAAATGATGCATGCATGATTCAATGAAATTTATTTATTTTCCATTTTAACACTAGAATTACCGACCGGGTAAAAATTAGCAACTTTCCAAAAAACTTGAATGTTCGATAGTGATAAGTATTAGGTTGTCCGGAAATAAATTGCGGTTTTCTGTTATGTCATACTTAGGGCTTTTCTATACTATACATTTTAAATTTATGTTTAGCAAGTAATATACCATTTGAACGCGTAGACGTCGCTCTATCATATAAGCTATACACTTTCGTTTTTTATCGTCATTTGTTCCGAGTATAACTTAAAAACGTGACAATGGACAAGAAGCAAATTCGTACCATATTTTTATATGAATTTAAATTAGGACGTAGAGCCGCGGAAACTGGCCGTAATATCAATCGTGTATTCGGCGAAAGCACAACTGATGATTATAATGCATAAAAAGTTATTTGTTGAACAACCAATTTTGGTAAATCGTAAGGGGCCAATACTCCTACGCGATAAAGCCCGCCCGCACGTATCGCAATTCACGATTCGGAAGACACACGAATTGGGTTATGAAACGTTAAAACACCCTCCTTATTCCATACAGATTACCATTTTTTTAAACATTTCGGTGCCTTTTTGCGAGAAAAAATCTTCCGCAATAAAGAGGATGCTGTAAATACACCCGTGAAATTTATTAATTCTAGAACTCCTGATTTTTATTGTAATGGAATAGGAACTCTCGTGAAACGTTGGAGAAAGTGTACAGAATCTAATGGAAATTATTTCGATGAAATAAATTCATTCTAAACAAAACTACGCGTCTTTAAATCTCATGTACAGAAACCGCAATTTATTTCCGGACAACCTAATATTATCGTTTGTAACTTTCCGAATTTATTTTCTACATGTATGCTTCTATTTGAACGGATATGAATCGAATTTTCCAATCACGGTTCAGTTACATAAAAATTCATTTTTGGAAAGTCACTAATGGCTCATTTTGACCGGGCTGGTAGTTCTAGTGTTAAATATTACTGTATTATTTGATTGATAAAAATCACGAATTAAGATATTTTGTTGAATAATTCGAACGATCGAATCGAATGCATTCAAACGCATAATTATTGAAACGAAGCATGCATAATTTATTTTCCATTATAAATATTACTATATTATTTGATTGATAAAGCTCATAATTTAAGATATTCGATTGATAAAATTCATAAATTGAGATATTCGACTGATAAAATTCATAAATTAATACATTTAAAAAATAAAATTCATAAATTAAGGTATTTGATTGATAAAATTCATAAATTGAGATATTCGATTGATAAAATTCATAAATGAAGATATTTAAAAAATAAAATTCGTACAATTGCGGTGCACTTTCGAAGCAGATTTATTTCTTCACTGTTTATGGTAATCTATTGGACGATCTGTATTGTGATTTGCAATCAATTTAATTTATTTTTAAAGTCCTAGAGGAGAATGGAATTTTATCAGAAATTTCTTGTACCTACTTTTCTACCTGTAGTTCTTTCTAACGATATTCTATTCAAATTTGAGTAACGAGTATGCATTTGAAAATCTGTAATTTGCATTTCGCTGGAGGCAACCGAATTAAAGGATTACTGGCTCTAATGTCTGAATCGAGATTTTTCCACTCGTTCAACTATTTTCGAGTTCTACTTTAAAGTTCGTTCCTTTCGTTCAGTCAACTCATTATCATAATTAGCTAATTATCAAGGTACAAAGATGTACTTCGTCTGATTAAAACGAAAGTTCTTTAATGAAAAGCAACCAATCAACGACACAATTTTTCTTTCTCCTTGCTGTATCCTTTCACAAATTTAAGAGATGTACATTTATGGAGTTCTGAGATCTTTCCCTTAAAAAAGCAACGTTAACAAATGTGGAGCATCTTTTTCATTCTTACGATGTTGTACTTCACTTCCTTGCTAAATTCTATCAATTTCAAATTAGAGATAATTTTTATGTTTTATACAATCTTGAATTTTTGCGAAATGGGCATTTACGTTTTAATATTTCACTTCCTTGCAAGATTCTCGTTTTAAAATTAGCTCCAACTTTTATCCTATCCTTCTTTCAATGTTTTGCACAACCCTGTATTTTTGCAAAATGGATATTTACGCTCTTACACTTCGCTTTCTTACAATATTCTACTAATTTCGAAGTAGTTCTAACTTTTATCTTTTCCTTCTTTCAATATTTTTTGCAATCTTAAATTTTTCCAAAATTGACATCTACGTTTTTACATTTCACTTCCTCACAAAGTTCTCGTTTTAAAATTAATATTAACTCATCTTTTCCTTTTTTTAGCGTTTTTCACAATCTTCAATTTTTCCAAAATAGACATCTGCGCTTTTACACTTCATTTCTTTTCAAAATTCTCGTTTTAAAATTAGCTCCAAGTTTTATCTTTCCCTTGTTCAATATTTTTCACAATCTTCAATTTTCTTAAAATAGACATTTCCATTTTTCTATTTCACTTTCCTACAAAATTCTCATTTTAAAATTAGCGCCCATAAATGTCCCTCTCCTCTTTCCAAAATTCTACACAACCTCGCACCTTTCCAAGGTACACATCAAGCACACTTCTCCCTTTCACGAAACTTTCCTCCCGCGCCACATTTCCTCCACACTCGCTAAACACTTCATTCCCATCTCTAAATCATCCGAAAGTGCGTCCCAAGGTACCCACAGCAAACCATTGAACTAATCACAACGTTCATTTGTAGTCTTAATTTCACACGCTATCCCCGATCTCGTACGCTCCTGCAACTAAATATACGCTACCGGCCAAAAGTTTGGAACCACCGAGCAATTTACACAAAAATTTCCAGAAAAAAGTCAGAGACTTTGAGAATTTTTTATCATTCGAATCAATTGTTACACATAAAAATTGTAGAGTAATTCTCGACGTTACCCTTTCGCATAAATTAATAAGTGATAATATTGATTGTACATCATTGTTGGGACCTGTAAATTTCTACGCACGATCTAGACATTTAATAAGTAGAGCGACTTTTCACATTCCAACGCACAAATCGAAGTACAGTATATCTGACCCAGTAAATCGCATTTCTACTTTGTACAATTCCCTTATGCATGAAGTAAACCGTTTTAATGTACCACTAGCCACCCTCCAAAGGAATCTTCAACAAGTCCTTAGAATGGCTGAAGTATAATAGACGTAGATTAATATTGTATAAATGTGCCTGTACTAGTTGTATAAGTTTGTGAAAAAGGGCATAGCCCGTTAATTGCTGAAGTATAATAGACGTAGATTAATATTGTATAAATGTGCCTGTACTAGCTGTATAAGTTTGTGAAAAAGGGCACAGCCCGTTAATTCTATTATTCAATAATAATAATAATTGACATGAGAAAGTAGAATTGAGATAAACTTCAAATCTATGAAAAATTAGCAGCAGATTTAATATTGATGAAAAGTGGGAGGTGGTTTCAAATTTTTGACCGGTACTGTACGTATACACCCTGTTCAAAATGAGAGTAACCTCGCTTCGCGCGTGGGGCGTGCCTAAGGCAGGGCTAGAACCACTAGAACGTCCAAACCCCCACTTAACCGCCTACGTTTCTCTCCGTCTTACCCTCTGCTACGCTCTCTGTCTATGCGCAGAACGGACGAGAATCGGTCCGAGAGCGAGGTTACTCTTATTTTGAACGACGTATAGTATCGCTCTCGAAAACCAATCTCCTCTATCACAACAGCGAACCACTTATCAGCTGGCTCCTCTTCGCTTTTATCACCTGGGGGCAATTAATCAACGGTTTCACGGTTATTAACCCTCCTATCAAATGTTCCGTTCGTTACCATTTCGAACGTACCTACGCCAGGATGAATAATGTTTAAAGAAAGTAACTATCGTTACAAATTACGCGTCTTTGGATCGTGTTCGCGGCGGGGAACCGATTAATTAGGAATCGTTCGCTGGAATTTTTACGATGTTACGGAAAGATGGTCACGTAGGTGGCATAATTCTCGTAGTGCAACATGGAAAAATTGTATCATCGTGGAAACGACGATCCGGCAGCTTCGTCGATTAATTCAGATTAATTACACCGCCGCGCTCGACGATGGAATTTTGATTTCGCTCGAAGATTATCCGGCACACTCGGTTCGTGATTTAAAACCGGTGGAATAATCGACACGTTTCGTGATTTATACATTTTCTCTTTGTAACGTCGCTCGGGGTCCTCCGTTTCGATCCACCCGATTTGACTTATTTATCGCCGCGTACGTTGCCGATCGTTGATTAATTAAAACGAAGATAATTGAACCTTGATATTGTTGCACGAATTATTTTATCCGAGTAGCTCGATCACTGCTTCGATTCTGCATTGTTGTATTTTCAGGCGAATCCCTTGGATTTGTTTTTTAGTCAATTTAAATTGCAATCGATGCTGAAAATTTTGACAAATTGTGGAAATCTTGGGGGAAGTTGGAGAAGGATGCGTGAGAAGCGTTTTGTGAGTGTATTCTTGGAGATATAAGTAGCTTAATTAGAAATGATAATGTGGTAATTATACTTTATTCCTTTGTTACTTCTTCTCCTAGATTATTTTCGTTCATTTATGGATCGTATTTGAATGATTCAACAATGACAGAAATTAGTATGTTCCACGTACACAGTTACTGCCATAGAATCCTTGTAACCTCCTTTCTTCGAAAACAATATCTTCATTATCATAAATAGATTGATGTAAGGGAACAATTAGGAAGTAATACCTTTGTTCGTTAATAAGAACAATTATACAGGGAATGAGCACGTTGAATTTCAACGCTGAGTCAATTAAGTCCAAGAACAGCTTTATAATCCGTTTATGTTTTGAAAAATGATGATTCTTGTTGGGAGTTGTATATGCTGGAGTATACAGTAGAAGAAGAATTTTATTTACGGTAAGCGACACTGATGATTAATGGATAAAATGAAACTGATATATTGTACACTTTCTCTTGAATCTTTTCAGATAAGATTGTATTTAATGTGTTACACGTATGTTACAAGGTTTCTTTTTAGTAACGTAAGCTTTGTTTGAAAATTTATGCGCGTGTGTGATTAATAAACGTTGAGAAAGTTATGAATAAAGAGGTTTGATTTTCATTGAATGAAGTATCGAGTAGATTAAATGGGGTTTTAAACATAGTTGCACATGTTTCATGGTAAAGTGGAAGCAAGTAATCGGAACAGCTTTGCTTTTAATTGAACACGCGTCGCTATAAAGTAACATTAAAGAAAGTAAATAAGAGCTACTGTATGGTTGATAAAATATGTAATCGAGAAAATTGGATCTAGCTGGTTGCGAAATAAACCGACTTTTGATGTAACTTCGTTTGCAAGTAACGTGGCGTAAATATTAGTTATTAAAAATAATATGCATTTAGTGACGGACTTTGAAATAATTTAAATCGCTTTGAATATGTGCATGTGGTGGAAAATTCGAATTATTCGAATAGGATTCGATATTTGAAACTCTTGAAAACCGTGATAAATCTTGAATCTTGAGTCTTGATAGGTCTTGAGTTTTTAAAATTTCGATAGGTCTTGAAATTCTTCAATCTTGAGTCCTGACAGGTGTTGAGTTATTAAAATTTTGGTAAGTCTTGGAAATCTTGAATCTTGAGTCTTGACAGGTTTTGAGTCTTTAAAGTTTTAATAGATCCTGAAAGTCTTAAAATGTCTTGAGTCTTAAAGATTTGATACGTCTTGAAAGTCTTGAAAATCTTGAATCTTGAGTCTTGACAGGTCTTGAGTTATTAAAATTTTGGTAAGTCTTGGAAATCTTGAATCTTGAGTCTTGATAGGTTTTGAGTCTTTAAAGTTTCAATAGGTCCTGAAAGTCTTAAAATGTCTTGAGTCTTAAAGATTTGATACGTCTTGAAAGTCTTGAAAATCTTGAATCTTGAGTCTTGACAGGTCTTGAGTTATTAAAATTTTGGTAAGTCTTGGAAATCTTGAATCTTGAGTCGTGACAGGTCTTGAGTTCATAAGGTTTCAATACGTCTTGGAAATCTTAAAAGTCTTGATAATTCTTGAGTCTTGAATCTTTCAAATTTCAATACGTCTTGAAAGTCTTGGTAAGCCTTGAGTCTTGAGTCTTTAAAGTTTCAACGCGTCTTGAAAGTTTTGAATCTTGAGTCTTGAGAGGTTGTGAGTCTTTAAAATTTCGATAGGTCTCGAAAATTTTCAATCTTAAGTCTTGACTGGTTTTGAGTCTCTAAAGTTTTAACAGATCCTGAAAGTCTTAAAAAGTCTTGAGTCTTTAAAGATTTGATGCGTCTTGAGAGTCCTGAAAGTCTTGAATCTTGAGTTCTGACAGGTCTTGAGTTATTAAAATTTCGATAAGTCTTGGAAATTTTGAATCTTGACAGGTTTTGAGTCTTTCAAGTTTCAATACGTCTTGAAAGTCTTGGTAAGCCTTGAGTCTTGAGTCTTTAAAGCTTCAACGCGTCTTGAAAGTTTTGAATCTTGAGTCTTGACAGGTCTTGAGTTATTAAAATTTCGATAAGTCTTGATAATTCTTGAGTCTTGAGTCTTTAAAAATTTGATACGTCTTGAAAGTCTTGAAAATCTTGAATCTTGAGTCTTGAAAATTTCGATAGGCCTCGAAAGTTTTCAATCTTAAGTCTTGACAGGTCGTGAAAGTCTTAATAAGTCTTGAGTCTTCAAACATTCGATACACCTTGAAAGTCTTGAGAAATCTTGAATCTTGAGTCTTGAATTTTTTAGTCATGAAAAATTCAAAACGTCTTGAAAGTCTTGACTCAAAAGTTGAAAGTATCCAATCATATCTAAAACACTTCGAATTTTCACGTTACCGAAAAATATCGAATCACTTCGGAATTGAGATTCAAACACCCATCGCTCTACGTATCACACCATGCAACGTAACAGTATGACGACGATGTTACTGCGACCGAAAAACGAGGAAACACTTCCATGGAAAGGAAGAAAGCAAGAAAGGTAAACTATCCGCATTTTGTTGGTATATTAAGCTATAAATTATCGTAAAAATTTTATGAACAAGCATTCGAGCACGATGATCATTTGAAGGGCTACGCGTGGGTCGTCTGCCCGTAATACGTGCCCCGTTGCATCCTGTAATTTTTACACGCGCGTAAAGGATGCTTTTATCGGTCGTTCCTCGGCGATGTAATAAATCAACGCCTTTCCGAAGCCACGGAGTTCCGGAAAATCCTCCACACTTCCCTCCTGTCCACCTCTGAATTTCTAATTAACCGTGGCTTGTTAACGGCATTGTTAAAACATCTTATTGAAATATTGTTCATCATTAGCGGTTGATAATTCAATCGAAAAGGAAACCATCCTTTCGCAGGTATAATTAACGGTAATTAATCTGAAGGATGTGATTAAGGCTTGAATTAATCGAAGTTTCACTGCATGATTAAATACCGCTTTATAATAATTTCCTACTGTGACAGGACGGATTTGTGGAGAGTTGTGACATAGGAAGGCATTACGAATTTTCACGTGTAATTGGATATTTAATTAGAAGAATTTCCGAGTGAGAAATTTAGAAAAATTAAATTTATTACACGCACCTGTAATTAGTGTTATTAGATCGATTTACGATCGCAAAAATTATGAAGCAATTTTTGCAGAATAAGTAGGACTTGATCTATTTAAATGATGCTGAAAACCTCGCCTAAAAATTATGTCCTCAAATTGAAATACTCTCTTAACGTAAAGTGGAAAATTTAGAAAAATTAAATTTATTACACACAGATGCAGTTAGTGTTATTACATCGATTTATAATTACAAAAAATATGAAGCAACTTTTGCAGAATAAATAGGAATTTATCTATTTAAATGATGCTGAAAAAAATCGCCTAAAAATGACAAACTACCCTCTTAATATGTGTAAACACAGGAATTAAATTCTTTTTAAATAAAAAAATACAGGAGTTATGTCACTTTTGTAAGTATCGACAGGATTGTATCGAAAAAGAAAGTAACAATAATGTAAAATTTATGTAAAACGTGATCTAGGATCGATATTCAATTCTTTTTCAGACGTTCATTAACTAGGGAAAATTTGACTCTCTATGCATCGAATTTGTACAATCATGGATTTGTCATAAGGTCGTTTGAACAAGAAGAAACATTTTTTTTTTTTTTGATCGTGTTAAAAGTAGATACGAGTAATACGATGATGAGTGGCAATCGATTTATGGTTAACTAGAAGAAAGAATGGTTCGTGACCCGTGACGTCGTTTCAGAGCATGTTGAATCAAGGTGAGACAAAGCTAATTTAATAGACATTCCGATCGATGTGCGTGCTTTATTGCTTCCTGTGAGGTGCGCGAAGCAGTTCCTTGCATTTTGATGAATATTAATGACGATCGGAACTGTCCGCGATGTGTAAAAATAGATCGAATCTTCGAAGATTTATGTCTTCGATACTCGCATTGGTCGTTACAGTGAACTTAATAATTTCAACCGTTATGATTTATAGCCTTCGATTAATTTCTCATGTCGTATGGTGTATACTTTGACCGGTAATAAACGACATTTTTTTTTTTTTGTCTTTTAAGGAAGCAACTTGGAAACGAAATAGTTTATAAATCTGAAAAATATGGAGGAAGTGTTATTAGGATAGTTGCTGTCTTCCGGAGCTTTAAGGTTCGTTGCAGTAAATTTTGCATAGTTTAACTCTTTCGCTGCTTAACGCTTTAGCAGAATATAGATGTGCAATCGTGGCTGCAAAATTTTTCGTTTCGACGTTTTTAAAATTTTTTAAAAATTTAGAAATTAACATTGAAAATTTATCGTTTTCAAGTTTCTTTTATTAAATTAAGGTGGAAGTGGCCAGAGGACAAACATTAAGGATTAAATTGAGGTGAAAGTGTGGCTATAGGCGTCAAGGGCACAGCGCGAGCACATTTTCAAAACGCCTGTAGAAATTGAAATGAGAAATTTATCGTTTTCAAATTTCTTTTATTAAATTAAGGTGGAGGTGGACGCTCCCAGAGGACAAAAGTTACGGATTAAATCAAGGTGAAAGTGTGCCAAAAGACGCCAAGGGCACAGCGCGGGAAAATATTTGAAACGCCTATAGAAATTAAAATTCAAAATTTGTCGTTTCTTAATTTCTTTTATTAAATTAAGGTGGAAGTGTCCAAAGGGCAAAAATTACGGATTAAATTAAAGTGAAAGTGTACCAAAAGGCGCGGAGGACACAGTATGAGCAAATATTTGAAACGCCTATAGAAATTAAAATTCAAAATTTGTCGTTTCTTAATTTCTTTTATTAAATTAAGGTGGAAGTGTCCAAAGGGCAAAAGTTAAGGATTAAATCAAGGTGAAAGTGTGGCTATAGGCGCCAAGGGCACAGCGCCGGAAAATATTTGAAACGCCTATAGGCGCCAAGGGCACAGCGCGGGAAAATATTTGAAACGCCTATAGAAATTAAAATTCAAAATTTGTCGTTTTTTAATTTCTTTTATTAAATTAAGGTGGAAGTGTCCAAAGGGCAAAAGTTAAGGATTAAATTGAAAGGTGGAAGCTCCCAGAGGACAAAAGTTAAGGATTAAATCAAGATGAAAGTCTGTTTATAGCCGGTAAATTTTCAAAGCGCCTATAGGCGCCAACAGCAGTGAAAGAGTTAAAATTCTATTGTTTCGTATTGTAGCGAAACTATAAATCACAACCTATACTGCCATTCACAAGTATTAGAACACCCGTTATGTTTTTACGGAAAGTATTATACGATTTAAATTAGATTTCTTCGCCAAAGTTAGTATCGTATGTCGGTAAAAATATACAGGATGTTGATACTCTTAGTTTCCAGCGTTTTCCTCCTAAGTGGGGTAGCTTTGTGAGAAGAATAAAATAAAAATTATTTACGTTACCATCGTGTCAAAGAAGTTTTCGTGAAGTGCTTGTCTGTTTCTGTACGACTGCACGCAAGCTCGTTCTTTTCATTTGGTTAAGGAGTTTAGGGAATGTTCGTCTTCAAATTTTGTGTTTTCAAGTGCTCGTGAACTACGTCATGTCCCAAGAAGTTGTTGAGATGCACGATTCTAAGTGCAATATTTCTGGATATACGCCAGAACGTTTGAAGGTCTAACAAGAGCCCATTTTGGCATCCTGATAAACAATCATGGAAGCTCCTCTTAAGTGGAAACCCCTCCAACTCGCGTCTCAGCCTAAATGCAATACGTAACTGGAATTATTTTCGATGTCAAAGTAAAAGTATCTCGAGCTTTTCAAACAAATTTTTTTATTTGTATATATAAATATGCAATAAA
>NW_017100696.1:86610-113851 GCF_001263275.1 Habropoda laboriosa | reverse complement strand
ACATTTACATTCCAATAAAGAATTCCCTCCACCATTATCCCCATAAAAATCAACATACCCACTCTTCTTTCCGTTTACCCTCCAAAAACACCTATTTAACCAGAAGTCATTTCCAAAAAAAAAAGAACTTCCATGCAAAGCAGAAAAACACAATCTCCCCACCCCCCCAAAAAAAGAAACGGTTCATTCTGTTAGCCGGACAATGAGACACGGAATAGCTAATAAACCCGGGTGTTGTTCGAGCATATCGTGCACACGGTACCGTTCGAATTTCCACAAAACCAGGCACGTTTTCTTTGTCGTTCGATTCGACCGTAGGAGGTTCGTTTCGTGCATCGTGTGTCGTTCGCGAGTGAATACGTGACGAGGACGCTATTAAGATTCCGTGTATGGATTCGAAAAGCGACGTGCATTTGTCCTGCGAAGCGGGAAAAAGAAGAAAGGGCGCGCGGACTGTCGAGGCCGTCCGTGTCCGCGGACATCTCCCGGACATGTCTGCGTTCGTTCAAGTTCGTTCGTTTACCATCGAAGAATAGAGGCGGGCGAGCGGCCGGTCGTTGCCGCGGTCGAAAAACAGCTGTAACGACTCTTGGACGGGTTTAATATGCGTCGAAAGTGGCTCGAAAAGGGAAAAGGGAGAAAAAAGGAAGGTGGACACGTCGATGTTAACAGTACAGTTAGAAGCGTTGCCCTGTGTCTTTTCGAGAGGAGGTACTGTTATGCAGGTCTTTCGGGTTACGCTATTCTTCTTCTTCGTCGATTCTACGAACGTTTCTATGCCTTCTGTTCGCCGATGGACCGGAGTAAAGATTATGTAAACGTCGGAAGATGGATCTGGCGTATGACATAGAGGTTGGATAACGCGGAATGTAAACGGCGAATGCGTTGCAAGAGTGACGTGAGTGATTTGCATGAGTGGAAATGAAGCATGCGATACTTTGTTTATTCGTGAGAAGCCACATTTTCGTTTCTTTTGATTGAGTTTTAACGTCGCGTCAGGTGGTCATACTCGGTTATTAGAGGCTATGATTTGGAGTGAGTATGTTATTGGATATTGAGTACCTTAGGAAGGAGAATACTTTGGGTGTTTGATGATGATCTCTGAGGTTTTTCTTTAACCCTTTGCGATCGGTGCCGCCATAGTGGCGGCATTTCAATTTTGTTCTAGAAATCGGTGTCGCCGCTATGGCGGCATGATCTTTGTTTTGTCAAGTATCATACTTTGGAAAATTACAAAAATTAAAACGTTTTATTTTTATGCACTATAACTAGTATGTATTAAACAAAATGTATCAGTTTCAAAATATTCTGTTTTTCAATATCCTTATATATATAATAAATAAACTATGCAAAAATAACTTTGAAAATCTAAATTTGCTCCGACTAGCTGATAGTCCCAACCAGAGAAATGTGCCGATCGCAAAGGGTTAAACGTTCCTTCAGTTTGGAATCTGGAACGGGGCTATGTATAGTTAGGGCAGATTAGTGGAATGTGTTTTAAGGCTATTGGGCAATTGCATACATTGGAGGGTTGGTTTTAGAGAGCAGATATGGATATCCTGTTTATGTTGGGAGATTCTTCGTTAATTTTTATAAAACTGAACAAAATTGATTCAAGAACATCGAAACTTTTCTTTAGAATATTTTTTAGGTCAGTCGAGAAGTTTTTGGGAGACTTTTGTTAATGACAGTCTAAGCTGCACTTTGATTTTTTCGAATGTGGATTGTTAGTAATAGTGACATGTTATATGGAGGATTGAATGAAATCTGATGGAGAGTTTTGCATTGCAAACTTTTCTCTATGTGTATGTAGTAATTACAAGCTTTCTAATGATTCTGTTTAGTTAAAAATAGCTTGAAAAATAACTTCTACCAGATAACAAAATCGAGAGAAAAGAAGGTAATATCAGATAGATAAAAAATGAAGAAATATTTGGACGTTGTTAAAAATAATTTGAACGTGTTGTAATCGCTTGAATTAAACTCAATAGAACTAAACAGTCAAGAACGACCCCCATCGCGCTACCAAAGAATATGGTCCCAATTGCCATTGAACCTCATAGCACTCGGCGTATTAATTCTTCATTGAGTGTACTTGAACGCCTCTAAGCTGGATACTTTAGAACCCTTGATTCAACATTGTATCAACTTTACTACCGAAAGGAAGTAATATATTAGCCAATTATAGTGTTTGACCAACATTCAAGCTTGGATCATGCTTGGTTCACTGGATAAATTAAATCATCGATTAGATTCTTTTGAATTTATCCAACTTATTAACCCTTATACGGTTAGTCTATGTAACTCAGACGAATAATGAGAGTTTGTTGGAATACACGAGTATTCACGTGTGATTTTGGCAAACTTTTAGGACGAATTTTTAAAAGTGCTCTGAAATTTTTAAAAATTTATTTATTGGGTTATATTCGGGATTAAGTGAATTATGTGGACATATAATATAATATATAAGTGTTCAGGAAGTAATTAGAAGTTTTACTTTTTAATAGTTCATAGAGGCTGATGGACTTCTACTGTTTATTTATGCAATAAAATTATTGAAATATGTTTTCTTTGTTTCCGATAAATCTTCAACACTGTTTACTTACATAACTGTAATTCAGTTGATACTATTGTAATTATGACAGACAATTTCGTTAATATTTGACCGGAAAACCTTCACATCAATATTTGACCGGATAAGAATTAAATTGAACTCGAATATTATAATTGAAAAAAAGTGTAGTCGAAGATTCCCAATTTTTATATTCATCATTTCAGGAAACAAACGAAAGAATGTTAAAATGCTACCAATATTTCACCGGATAAGGGTTGAACGTAACTCAAACTTCTTAATTGAAGAAAAATGGGGCCGAAGATTTTTCAATTTTCACGTTCATACTTTCAGGAAATAAGCGAAGGGATGTTATAATGCTACGAAATAATTCAAGAAAAATGCAGTCGAAGATTCTCAATTTTTGCATTCATACTTTCAGGAAATAAGCGAAAGGATGCTGTAATGCTGCAAAATAATTCAAGAAAAATGCATTTGAAGATTCTCAATTTTTCTATTCATACTTTCAGGAAATAAGCGAAAGGATGCTGTAATGCTACGAAATAATTCAAGAAAAATGCATTTGAAGATTCTCAATTTTCGCATGCACGCTTTCAGGAAATAAGCGAAAGGATGCTGTAATGCTACAAAATAATTCAAGAAAAATGCAGTCGAAGATTCTCAATTTTCACATGCACGCTTTCAGGAAATAAGCGAAAGGATGCTGTAATGCTACAAAATAATTCAAGAAAAATAGAGTTAAATATTCCTAATTTTTACATTCATGCTTTCAGGAAATAAACGACAGGATGCTATAAAGCTACGAAATAATTCAAGAAAAATGCAGTCGAAGATTCTCAATTTTCACATGCACGCTTTCAGGAAATAAGCGAAAGGATGCTGTAATGCTACAAAATAATTCAAGAAAAATAGAGTTAAATATTCCTAATTTTTACATTCATGCTTTCAGGAAATAAACGACAGGATGCTATAAAGCTACGAAATAATTCAAGAAAAATGCAGTCGAAGATTCTCAATTTTCCTATTCATACTTTCAGGAAATAAGCGAAAGGATGCTGTAATGCTACGAAATAATTCAAGAAAACTGAAGGTTCTCAATTTTCGCATTCACGCTTTCAGGAAATAAGCGAAAGGATGCTGTAATGCTAAAAAATAATTCAAGAAAAATAGAGTTAAATATTCCCAATTTTTACATTCATGCTTTCAGGAAATAAACGGCAGGATGCTATAAAGCTACGAAATAACTCAAGAAAACTGAAGGTCCTCAATTTTCGCATTCATGCTTTCAGGAAATAAACGAAAAGGACGTCGAAATGGTACGAAGCTAGGACCGCAAACGTCATTCTTACCACCGCAAACGGCTATGTTCCCGATAAAATAGGGGGTGTCGAGGTGAAAACTCAATTGTGACCGCGGAAAGCGGCGTCTAGAGGCCGTGGAACGTCTTGCTCTTAACAATAGACATGTCGGCGTCGTTCGTTCCAGTCGGTTTGCCTTGCCACACCGCGCGACACGTTCAATAACCTTCTGTCTAGTGAAAACTGAAAAACGGTCGGTCGTAGAGAGCCACGTGGTCGCGCACCACCAGAAAAGAATTACGACCGCAATCGCACACGGTTTACAGTCGGCTGTGTCAGACGTTTATGATTTACCAGACTGTTAGGCGAGCGTTCGAAGGCAAAGACATCATCGAAATTGAACCGCGACGCGTGGTTACTTCAATTACAAATTCTTTTCTCGAAGAGGGCTCTTCGTCTGTTCCAGTTCGAGTTCCTCGGCTGCCGACTCCTCGAAACGATCTGTCTGAATCACCGGAGAATCCTGTGAATCGAAATGCAGAGAGCAATATTTAGTGCTGGAGTGTTTCGGCTTCGGAGACGATTTGCGAATAAAACGATGCATAATTATAATTCAGTGGATACTGAGTATAACAGATAATTTTGTCAACATTCGACTGGAAAACCTTCACATCGATGTTTGCAAAATGCAGTCGAAGATTCTCAATTTTTACATTCATCATGTTGTACAATTATAATTTTACATTCAGAGTTAATAATCAGGTAGACAAATAAAGAAAAAATTTTCAAGGTCGGTAAGTAAAATTTATGTTGGGAAATGTTTTCTCAGACTTCGTATCTTCTGTTATGAATTCTGTTTAAATTATTGTTTTCTTTATTGGGTAAATTATTGGGCGTCAGAAGGGATATTTGCCGTAAAATGTCAGCTTTAATAAAAAATGTGAGAATGCAAGGAGGTTTGACTGAGAATTTTTATGCACTCGTAACATATCAAAATATGGAAAATATGTGAGAGTAACGTTAGAATCTCTTGAGATGCGTGAGCAACGATACTAATCGATAGATAAATGTACCACAGTGTAGTCAGTAAAATTTTAACGTTATTTTCATCTATTTTTCATATTTCTGTAAGCTACCGTTGCATAATTATTATTTTCCTGTCAATTTCGTTTATACCAGTATTGGTAACTTTAAATTAATAACATGTCTTTCGACAATACTATACGAATCTGAATAATTAATTTTATCAGAATAAAACTTGGTTTTTAATAATCTGTCCGACACAATATTAAATCTACCGACAAAACGATTCGATAAAAAATTCATCATCCAGAATTGAAAAGAAGAACAATTCCACATCGATTTGGCCCGATTCAATATCTCACGAACAAAATATCTAATAATCCCCGATCGTCGTGACGTAACATCGGTATTCAACAAAATTCATTACAATTTTCTCCCCAAATCGATGTACTTAAACGTACAGGACACGCAGGAGAGCAAACCATTACCGCTCATTGTTTACAAGTTAAGAACACTTCACTTTCGCTTTTGTTCGTCAGGCTCTTTCGCTCATTAGGAGCCACTGTAGCATTTTTCTCCAACGGAAAACCTTAAAAGCAATTTTAATCGCGGAGGTAATTGCTCCGTTTCACGGCGATCTCACGCGTTTCTGCGTTACGCGAAACGACAAATGCAGTACTAAAGGCGCATTCGAGTTTGCTCCAGAATGAGAAAAGGAAGAAAGAGGCAAGTCCTCCGTGCTGCTCGTATTGTTGTCATCCTTTTTAAAATTCGGCCTCGCCGCGATGCCTCGCAGATTCACCGAGCGGATAAAGTGGATAAAGTGGATTTGCCTGAAGTGAAAAGACGGTAACTCTATCCGGAAGATTGGTGACAGTCTCGGTTCTAGCGAAAGTATAATAGAGTCTCGGTTACATCGCGTACGATGTGGGCCTATCGAGGGAACTTCTCGCCCGTAGGCACGAACTTTCTCACATTCGTTCGCTGTTTTCCCCAGTTATTCGCCCTCTTGCCCTCCTTCGTCGCTCTTTTTCCCTCCTTAACGAGCGTGTAATTGATTGCACAGCACCATGCGCAACGACAAACGCACGCTGCGACGAGCAGCCTCGCCGAGGAATCTTTCTTTCTGTTTTTCGTGATCGCGAAAAAAATTGAGACAGAGACAGTGAACGTATGCGTAATTGCTGTTATTGTTTCGGGTAATTACGAGAGGTTCGGCGCTGGAGAACATCGAGGAGCGAATGAAACACTCGGAATTAACGAATGTTACTTACATTTTCAGGAGTATTGGGCTTTTCGTGAAAGAACGAAACTGGAAACAAATTTTCTATACCTAGATATATATGTTTCTGTTTATGCATTCCCTAATGACTTTTTCAGGGCGCCGCAAGAAAATTTTCATTATTCTAAGCATAGTATTATATTATTATTTTTTTTTTAAATCAAAATAATGTCTATGATGTTCGAAATTTTTAGTTGACGATATTCATTTTATTTTAATTATTCTAAACATTTGAGGCCCTCCGGGTCACGGGTGACTAACGTGGCAGTCAACGTGTTAATTAGGGAGATATCGAAGTATTATAAGACCTATTTTTCATAGAAAGCATGTATGTGAATTATTTATTAATTTATAAATCCCTATTTATATTAACCTTCGTATGGCGGATGCCGGGTCATATATGACCCAGCCTTTAGATCTCCCTTGTTTCAACCGATATTTGAAACAGAGATTCCGAACATAAATGCGTTGGTTAAATAATGTCTAGTAAAATTTGAAAAAATGTAATTTCGCTGTTGTACGAAAAAAATTTTAGGTTTGGGTCATATTTGACTATCGCGCAATCCGCTGTCCGAGGGTTAATTTATAATTAATTGACAATTATTCCAAAATACAGATAAATATAAATAAAATACCCAATAGACAGAATATTTAATTTATTTGTATAATTTCCTCTTATTCACAAGTTCCACTAAATTTCTAAAATAACAATTTACCAATTACACAAACCCTAAATAAAATTAACATCCAAAAATCCACTTAAAATTCACCCAACACCCTTATCATAAGCACATTTCCATCTCCACTCCACCATCGTTCAAAAACTTAATCAATAAATTTAATCATCCCCTATTAAAATTAATCATCAAACAACTGCTACCTATTTCCTTAATGAAACATCCACGAATACTTTCATTCACCAACAATCACCCACCACCTCCGCAAAACACAGTTTCATAATTAACCCAACTTGCCCAACTTCCTGCAACAACGAACCACCGCCGAGGGGCGACAAACTTCTCGAGAAAGTGGTCGAACGATTTCGATCGTCGACAACAACACCGAACCTCGCCAGCAAAACTGTGCCACGGGACGTTCGAAACCGTAAAAACGTCAAATTGTGTCGCTTCTTTCCCTGGAAATATCCCATTACAACCTGCTTCCTGCCTTGGCTAATAGTTCACCTTTCGCACAATGGCTCCCGTCGATTTCAGATTCATCCGGTTTGTATATGCGCGTCCGTGGACGGACACGCGTCAGATAATGGGACGCGATAGCAGGCGAAATTCGCGACACGAGGAAAAGGTGGAGGGGCTGTCGCATGCACAAGTATGTGCACACGTAGAGTTTGGCGGTGTGGGGGGAGAACGTGAGCGAGGACAAGCGTGGCAATTTCTTTTTCAGCGACCCTTTTATCCGTCGATTGTCGGCGAATGAGGGTCGAGAGGGTCGAATCGAGGCAGCGGCCCAGTGATTATGAAAACTAGCTGGGAGGGGTTAGTCATTAATCAATGAATGCACGCCGCGGGCCAATTAACGAGATCGCGAGTGCACGCTGGAATGAGTAAACACGTGCCATTAAGTTCACGCTGATGCCGAGTGCCACGGGGTGGAGGCGATTCAAGGTATGCATTAAACAATTACCTCGAGTATTAGCTTGATAGCGGTAAGTGACGTTGATGGTGGACGCACGGTAACGTGTAGTTTTGCTAATGCTCCTTGTTTTTTCGCGATGGTCAACGTGGGGGCAAGAATTAGGCAACGCTTACGCCGGCCGCGGTTGTCGGTCTCCGGCACGGATCGCTCGTTTATTCGATAATCGTGGCGAGATTGCTCGGAAGAGTTTATACGAGGATTATCAGAAGGACGTTGTATTTGGCTGTCCGGAAAATTCGTGCCGATTTTTAAGTAAATAGGTAATAATTTCTTCTTTTTTTTTTTAATTGGTTATTTAAAGTCGCATCAACCACATTTATGGGTTATTAGCGACTTAATGTCTAGGTTCACAATTTTTGGTATGCTTTAAGTTGTTCAGTAAGTTCTACAAGATATGCGCTGTGTTTTTTTTTTACACCTTTTCGCCGTGTTTCTGGCAATTTGAAAATTCCATTTTGATAAAAAGTTTGTGTCTTTTTTTGTTTTTTAGGATCGAAATTTTTATGTAAATTTTGCAAGCTATTTGCGAATATTTATTTTAGGTAGACTATTTTTTTTGGCAAAAATTGCATAGCTCGTTTGCTGTTTCTGTGACATTTTTCCCTTTTTGGTAAAGGAAACGTGCATTTTATTTTCTTCTATTTTCGAAATAGTATAACTTTGAGAAGAAATTAGCGATTGTAGCTAATTGACTTTCATAAGAGACGTGAAAAACTAATCTTTCAGAATGTATGCGAACTTTATATTCTTCCATAGTGATATTCGACTCACTGCTTTATGCCCGCAACGAGAAAAATATGTAAATTAGTGGGCTTAATTTCGCAAAACTTGCGATTCTGAAGATTTTAACATTGTTTCTTAAATTGCAAATAAATAACTGAAAGGAAACTTAGTATTATCGATTGCTAATCCTAATTTTCTTACTTGAAACAATATTCACAGATTGAAAAGTACTTAAAGTGAATAGTGAAAAATTTTTTGAATCGTCGTCGCTTTGCTCTTTAATCGATTCATGACAAATGGTAGCTTTAGTAACAAAACGCAGAATTAAAATGCAATCTGATGCTACAAGAAAGAAACGCCTTGGACTGTACAGACATCGGGAAGCAGTAAGTTTATCGACCTTTAATAAGTCAATACAGCGTCACAAGTAGTAAAGTAAGGTCAACCTATTAATGGCGAACTATTTTCATGGTAACAGAATGAAAAATTAATAAAAATTCGCCTCACTCGATCGCTACTCTATTACCATCAATATTCATTTTTATATTTCTAGAATAATCATGTTACCATACGTCGGTATAAATTCGTAATTTCGAGACATCGATGTATTCCACTTAAAATAAAAATAGTAACTCCTTCTTTTATTCATTGAACCGTTAAAACGAATACAACAAGCAATAATAATCGCAGTTTCTAAAATTCAATACTTGTAGAGTAATAACGACGGGTAATTGAAGGGATTCGGAATAAAGAGGAAAACGGGGCAAAATGGAAAGTTGATTGAAAAGAACAGGTAGATCGTGAAAGGGAATAATAAAACATCTGCATTTCAGTATTCTTATCAATGTGCTCAATCGAATATGTAAAATAGAGGAAACTTATTTGTTCCGAATGCTGCCATAAACTGTGGTAAAATGTAGCTGGCATAATGCACACAATGTGTATGCCTGAAGCAGGATCGAACAGTCGAGGGGAAACCGAATGTGAGTTATCGTAGATTGCACCGTAAAATGCATACATAAATGCGCGGATAATACCGGAATGTATGGAAAACGGAAAACTCGATTAAGCGGAGAAAAAATAACGAAAGTACTTTCAGAAGTTCGAAATTAGAATCGTTCACAATGCAGCAATTGAAAGTCACCGTTAAATGTGTTAAAAGTTTTTCATTGATAATCTCACATTGCATCAGGCAGGAGACTATGGAATTAACGTAGTTTTATAAAAAGTTTTTGACAACTAATGAAATAAAAGTTGGTTTCACTTACCTCAGTTGTATTCATTTGTTAAAGTCATTTAAATTGCATATAATAATTTGCTTAGATATTGATGAATTATTTGGTTCAGGTTCGGACTGAAAAGGTAGATTAAATAATAGAAATTAAATATTCGATGTAACAACATAGCGGTGATTTGTATTACTTTTTTTAAATCACATTATAAATCATATATTGGTATTTTCTTCTAGTAATTTCAAAGTTTTCTTTCTTTAAAAGTTATGTCTATAACTGCATAAGCACGGCCGTGCAGATAATTGGAGAAAATATATATTAGAACTACTTCTCCGATCGAACTTAAATTACCTTATTCCACCAGTTACGTAACAGGCATTTCTCTTCACACGTGATGTACACATAAAACAGACCTAACCTCTAACCTTAAAACGCACCACGTACTATATCCACGTAAAAAATTCAACTGCAATACAGTTTTCAAAATCACAAATTAAACCCACTCAAATCTCCAAACTCACCAAGAACCACTTTTGTCCCCCGATCGTCAATTCGACTCTTCGATTCACAGTGCAAAAACAAGTCATTAAATCTGAAACGGGCGCATTTTTCCGCCTCCTCGAAATTCTCGAAAGGAAAGTCTCGATCGGGATAGAGTCAGCCGCCTCTCGAACGATACATCGAATCGGGTGCGCACGCACGGGACGCCGAGCCACTATAAATGGTAAAGCTCGCACGAATCACGGCGTGCCCGTGCGCGAATTTATGGAAAACGGAGGAAAACGTTCGATGCTCGGTCGCGGCACCGAACGGAACGCAACGGAACGCAACGGCGACGCGGCGAAACCGAGCGTTATTTCGAAGGGGAAGCGCGCGCGTTCCGCGTGCAAGCGAGACGGCGCGACCGATGATAGTGGGCTTAAGGGAGGGGGGAGAGGACGAGTGGGACGGAGCGAGAGAGCGAAGGAGACCGAGTGAGACCGAAACATGACGAACGCCCGGCAGCAGCGAGGTGCGGGCAGTCTGCGCACGGACATCGATCGAAGCTCACGTTCACATCCACTCCCCGAAACTCCCGGTGTTTTCCTTTCGATTCGTTGACACATCGCAAACACGAAAGTCGGAACACAAACGACTACGACGCGATTTGCAACACGCCGGCCCGGTTCTGTGAGTCGTGCCTCGGTGTGGTGACACTTGTGCCTTTCGGAGAAAAAGACTGAAAATCGTGGTCGGTCGGTCGGTCGGTCGTCGTCCTCGTCGTCGTCCCGGGACACCGATATTATAACCTTGCTAATGCCACAGCCTGGACACTCTGCTAATCGTTTTATATACACACACACGTCGTCGATCGTCCTGGAGTATGGTTCGCTGTTAACCTCTACGCTAACCTCTATTCATACTCGCCACCACCGGTGAGTAACGAATCTTCAGTTGAAAATTTGTTGGTTGGTTCGCCGGTACGATTACACACCGCCCTGGCGTAACGAGGGTCGATTTCAAACGGTTTCAATCCGTTTCGTTTCCAATCCCGTTCACGCGTGTAATTGTCGCCGCGATTGGTTGGTTCGTTCCCTCCAGTCTGTAGAATTCTTGTAGTCTGCATTGTACGACGTGTTACGATATAAATAGCACGTTTCTGTTAGACGGTAGTCGCGATTTCGAAGACGCGGCAAATGTAACGTTTCGAAATGATTCTGTTCGGTAATAACCCACGAATTGTGAACGTGTTCGATTGGTTATACGAAACGGTGTTTTAAGAGATGTCATCTATTTAACCGTGTTATCAGTGTCCCTTAAGTCAACTTGTACAAACGTGAATCAATTATTCCGATAAATACGAAGAAACGTGAAGCGATATAGGGAAGAAGTTCGAAGAATGTGTTTTCACGTAGCGAATGTCGCGAAACTTGTCATTGATCGGACCATTGTATCGATATCGTTCTGTTTACCTTTAAGGCATCCCTTTAACAGCGTAGGTCCGCAATGCGTCGCAACGACGATTACGATGACGAGAAAAGCCGTTGTGCTCGTAACTGAAGGGCTAACCTTCGGCGTAACCTCTAAAACGATTACGAAATCTGCCTACGAAGCATGCTTTCAGCGGCGGGACAGTGTTTATGAGCCGCGATACGCGACGGACAATAAGTGCGCGACAATAAAACGACTTCGGTACCGCTATTGTCGCGTATGCTCTCACGGATAAGCGTGTCGGTGTGTGTGTGTGCGTGCACGAGGGAGCAGGATCGGGAAGAGGGCTAAGAAGACCAGAGAGGCTGAAAATCAAAGGCGCGCTCCGTTAATGGAACGAATGGCCCGCGAGAAATTGGAATTTCGCGAGTAGGCTTGAATACCAACCTCCCGGCATTGTTGGGTGTATTTCAAGGAAGAACTATTGGAAATGATTATTGAAATAGTTTTTAAATAAGACGGTATTCGACGATTTAATGTATACAGGTATATATTGAAAATATTTATCTTTTAATTGAAGCAATAATTCTTTCAGAAGTATTAGAAATAATATTTTATGTTTTTAAACTTGTTAACAATTTTGGGTTAGAAGAATTTAAAGTTTTTCTGCTTTCTTATGGATATTTTCCATTCGGATAAACATTTATCGACCGTATATTATCGTTTGAGTAAAAAATTTGTCCTCGTACATAAGAATTTAACTCTTTAGAAAAATAAGGTTGTGGTTTATCGGAATTTTTTTCTGGAATCTGCCTACCCATTCTGTATTTTTGATTTAAGTGGATATGAATGAATTACGATGCAGTAACCTGTTGGCAATTCTTCTCCAGAGGAATTTAAGGATTTCGGGGGAATTGGATGCAGTTTACATATCGTTGAAACTCGTCTGTTTTTTGCCTCCTCCTTTTTTTTTTTCAAATCGATATCAAAGATTTATGCCGTAGAAACTTCGTTGTATTTTTTAGTTCCAGGAATTCAGATTTTTGTTTGGAATTTAATCTGGTTTGTATTTCCTCGCTTCTCTTTCTGACCAACAAAAATTTGTTGCTTTGAGGAACCAAGGGTTCCATTTTGATGCAATTGTTTTTGCAATTTTACTGTTTATGTTTTCTTTTCTGTCTTTCACTTAGTATAGATATTCCTTAATATTAATACTATCTAAAAAAATTTGTTTTAAGTGAACTTCTATAATGCTTATTGGTACAATTAATGCTTCACATAATAAATATTGAAGTTCAGTAGTATTCAACGATCTGTGAATTAAATTTCTGTGTAACAATTGAAATTAGTTTGCAGTAAATAAATTTTTCATAGAAAAATGATAGAAAAACTGAAATTCAGTGAATACCAAATGTAATATTTAAATTTCAAATATTATATTTCACTAAATTACGAAATAAATACAAAATATAATATTTAAATTTCAAATATTCAAATTAAATATAATATATAAATTTCAAATATTACATTTAATTTGTTCGAGTCTCTGAAGAAACAGTGAAATTTCGTTCACTCTTTCGACTGGGCGATCTTTAAACTGCATTGAGCAACGTGGAAAACATTCGACTACTCGGTTGTTACGAATATTTTCTGAATGGAAATTTTGTACAAACACTGCACGAATGACTGAATCGAACTAATTGGGCCGTCTACTTAATCCACGGCCCTAAATAGAACATAAACAACCGTGAAGGCGGTCGATTCACTTTTCCTTATCTTGACAGTTGCTCCACTTTGAAATCCCGAAGCACGTTTGAAAACGACAGTCTTCACGTATTTCCATATTCGTCGTCCTTTCTCCCGTCCAATTAAACTACAAAAGCGGTCGTTCCTTAAGAAGGAATTACCGACCTTCCATCCAACCAATTCTCTCTCTCTCTCTCTCTCTCTCTTTAAATTCAAACGACTTTATTTTTCGATCACACCGATCAAAAAAAAATCGAGAAACTCTGGATATATTCTGGTATACGCAAGTTGTACCATCGAGTACAACTGTCGAGATTTTTTTTTTTTTTTGAAGATTTCGTAATGAAGGGAAAGTATGAAAATAAAACCGATCAATTTGCATGTTTTATTAAACTATGTTAAGTTTTCATTAGTATAAGATTTTGTTGCGAGGAATTATGAATACTTGGGAATAATGAAGTGGTCGTGCATGGTTTGGAAATCGTGCTCTACTATGCGATGCAAATTAAGTTTGAGTTTGATTATATCTGAAAATTTTCTTGAGACATTTCAAAGATAGTAGAGAGAAATTTCATAGTGATAAGGAACTTTGTGCGTCAAATGTATAGTTACCTTAAATTTTGGCAAATTAAATTTCACTATTTCCGAAAATTTGCATCTCGAACATCTGAGAGATAATAGAAAGAAATTTTTAGTGATAAGGAATTTTATGCATTAAATGTATACTTACGTTAAAATTTGACAAATTAAGTTTCACTATTTCCGAAAATTTTCATCTCAAACATTTGAGAGATAATAGACAGAAATTTCATAGTGATAAGGAACTTTGTGCGTCAAATGTATAGTTACGTTAAATTTTGGCAAATTAAATTTCACCATTTCCGAAAATTTTCATCTCAAACATCCGAGAGATAATAGAAAGAAATTTTTAGTGATAAGGAATTTTATGCATTAAATGTATACTTACGTTAAAATTTGACAAATTAAGTTTCACTATTTCCGAAAATTTTCATCTCAAACATTTGAGAGATAATAGACAGAAATTTCAT
Source organism: Habropoda laboriosa (assembly GCF_001263275.1). Taxonomy (NCBI): domain Eukaryota; kingdom Metazoa; phylum Arthropoda; class Insecta; order Hymenoptera; family Apidae; genus Habropoda; species Habropoda laboriosa. Next base: position 99,359 of record NW_017100696.1, on the reverse strand, counting down.
AGTGATAAGGAACTTTGTGCGTCAAATGTATAGTTACGTTAAATTTTGGCAAATTAAATTTCACCATTTCCGAAAATTTTCATCTCGAACATCTGAGAGATTATAGACAGAAATTTGTAGTGATAAGGAATTTTATGCATTAAATGTATACTTACGTTAAATTTTGACAAATTAAATTTCACTATTTCCGAAAATTTTCATCTCAAACATTTAAAAGGTAATAAAAAAAAATTTCGTAGTGATAAGGAATTTTGTGCATTAAATGTATATAGGTATACGTTAAATTTTGGAAAAAATTAAGTTTGACTGTATCCGAAAATTTTCGTCAAACATTTGAAGGATAACAAAGAAATTTCACAATAATAAGAAATTTTATGCATTAAATATACGCTACATTTACATTTTAAAAAACTCTAACATTTTACTACTAAAACAGTTCCCATTTCACACTCCGACCATGATACAATTATTTCAATTTATCGCATCTAATAATTCCGACAATGGACTCATTTCATTAACACAAGAAACGTGTTACACGTAATTCTCAATTGAAGAAACATCTGTTTTACCATCTTCATTTATGTAACCTCATAAGTGGAACAAAATCAAACTACCAATTTACATCATTCCGTTAAAACAGCACGAAACAAAATAGATTTCCCTTTTGACCGAATCATCGTATCAACGATATTTCAACAGCATCTGCAACCAAAGTCCACGTTCAAAAGTCGTTAACTTCTGTCGTACCAAGACTTTGACTATAAAAACAAAAACCATCATAACAGTAAGCCAGACGTGAACGGGTAAAAAGTCGTGCTTCTGCTGCAAAGAAAAAAAAAAAGAAGGAAAGGCAAGCAAACTTATCAAATGCGAATTCACAAGACCGCGGACACGTGGTAGCGTGTTCCGAGGTCGGGTTTGCCCACGATTCCGAATGATTTCTGCTCGCTGTACATTCTTGTAGGAACAAAGTGTTCGTTGTTCCTCGTTACCGCGATTCCTGGTATCGAAATTGCCACGGCTACGTCAGAGAACGTTTCAGTAGATTCGCTATGATGCCACGATGCAATCGTTCGATGCGATCATTCAAACCGAGGTTGCGAGAGGCGCTCATACTTTCCTTTGATTCTGAAAATATTTCTCTGGCTAGAATTTCACGGAATTACTAGCTTCTCTCTCTCTCTCTCGCTCTCTCGCTCTCTCTCGCTCTCTCGCTCTCTCTCTCTCCTTTTCTCTCTGGCTGGCTGGTTGGGATTGCGGCGTTTGGCCTTTTATTGCTGTTTCCTCTTCGCTCCGCGGAACGTTAAAATCACACGAAACACGGCGAAATGTTTATGGAGCGGCGATTAAGGCGGCGCGATATCATTTCGGTGATTTACACGTCTCGGTGTTTGCCGTTGTTCAACCAGAGGTAGGGAACCTCGTTTGCTTTGTGTGTATCGTAGTCCAAAGAGATTACTTTCGCTTGCTCTGCCGTTGCGTAATCGAGTGATTCCTGACTTATACGGGGTGTCTGTGAGACTAAGGATGACATTAGTCTGGGATTTGATGTGAGAAGTGGTTTTAAGCGAAAGAGTTTGGTTAATGTTTCCGTAAGAGTTCGAATTTGTTGATTACTGAGATTTTGTAGGACACATTTTTTTTTCTGTCTTTTACCATTTTTGTTTCGGTTTGGATTTTGCTTTCCTTGTGTTCATTTTTGCAGCTTTTTTTTTAATGAATCAATTGTTATATTATGGATTTTGCATTTTATATTTTTGTTCAGGGTTTGATTTTGCATTTTATATTTTTCTTTGGGTTTGGATTTTTCTTTCCTTATGTTTACTGATTGCAGCTTTTTTTTAATGAATTAATTGTTATATTATGGATTTTGCATTTTATATTTTTGTTTGGGGTTGGATTTTGCATTTTATATTTTTCTTTGGGTTAGATTTTGCATTTTATATTTTTCTTTGGGTTTGTATTTTACTTTCCTTGTGTTCATTTTTGCAGCTTTTTTTTTAACGAATTAATTGTTATTTTATGAATTTTGCATTTTATATTTTTGTTTGGGGTTGGATTTTGCATTTTATATTTTTTTTTGGGTTGGATTTTGCATTTTATATTTTTCTTCGGGTTTGGATTTTTCTTTCCTTGTCTTCATTTTTGCAGCTTTTTTTTTTAACGAATTAATTGTTATATTATGGATTTTGCATTTTATATTTTTGTTCGGGTTTAGATTTTGTATTTTATATTTTTCTTTGGGTTGGATTTTGCATTTTATATTTTTCTTTGGGTTAGATTTTGCATTTTATATTTTTCTTTCGGTTTGGATTTTGCTTTCCTTGTGTTCATTTTTGCAGCTTTTTTTTTAATGAATCAATTGTTATTTTATGAATTTTGCATTTTATATTTTTGTTCGGGTTTAGATTTTGTATTTTATATTTTTCTTTGGGTTTGGATTTTGCTGTCCTTGTGTTTACTGGTTGCAGTTTTTTTTTTCTAATGAATTTATTATTACACGGGTGATTTTGCATTTTATTAGGTGTAGAAATGAATTTTTTCTAATTGGATTCATGTAATTGTTTCAAAGTTAGCGAGTGCTCGCAAGCTCCCAGAAAAATGGCGAAAGGTTATCGATGGACTGTGGATTTTTGTACGTTCATAGGAAATTTAAAGGTACAAAATTGCTCAGAATGCACGTATTATGAAAAAAAAAACCAAATATTCAAATTATGGTGCTTCTTGTAATACCTTGTCTATAAAAATCCGCAGTCCAGTTATCAACGATAATGGAAATTATTTCGATGATAGATTTGTTTCTATTCTTTTTAAATCAAATTTTGAAGAATTCATTTCTACACCTAATATATCCTTGCGTTATTTTATTAGATCATTTATGGTTACTGTCGATTAATATTCCTATTATTTGTAAGGACAAATTAATTTTGGAATTTGACATAATACGTAATTTTAAGTGAAAGAGTTCATACATATTTCATAACAGTTCGAACTTGTTAATTCATTCCACTTTGTAGAACAACTTTTCTTCTATCTTTTATCATTTTCCTTTTGTATTTCGTTTCGGTTCGGATTTTGCTGTCTTATTGATTGCAGCTTCTTTTTCGAAACGAATTAATGATTACACTACTCCTTCTTCATTCTATATTCAAGCATTATTTTATTAGATCATTCATTGTATTTATTATTGAACAATATAATATAATAATATTTTTCTATTTGCACCCAGTAATTTATTTAATAAAAACTGAAAAAAATTATGAAAGTACTACACTGTAATGGTAATCTACAAGTTACTCGGTATCTATTGTAGAATGAAACATATCAGTTACCTGTGGTACGTTCCAAAAGTTGAAAGAGGTACTTGAAATGAGAAATGGTACGGTTTCATAAGACGAATAAAATACACAGATAATTTCTTCTAGCTGTTAGCTTTACTCAAATGGGGTCACCTATTTCAAATTGCGTTACGTATACGTGATTAGAGTCGTATAAGGCACTTACGTATCTAGAAATAACATACACAACACACTTAAACACTCGAAAAATTGATAATTGCATCAAATTTACGATTTCACCATATTTACGTAGCACAGACTGTAGGAAAACGAGAAATTAAAAATTGTGGAAATTTTGAGATCTTGGAGTTTTTAATTCCCTGAGATTTTTTTACTTATTAAAATAATACAGACTTAATAAGAAAAATAAGAATAAAGATTAAAATAACAACTGTCTTCAGCAATAGTTCCGTATTAAATTTAATAAAATATACAGATCGTCGTTTCTAATGGAATATTTTTGCACGAAGATAATATCGCATTAATAAAGAAGTCTTCGTTATCTACCAAGCTTTATTCTGAATTTTTTCACGTTCAGAGTGAGATGTCGTCATATGTGATAAACACTGGAATGTGAAATTAAACAATTGCGTCTATCACTTTGATTCTTGCATTTTTTTATCGTTAAAATTTTGTCTGCACTTTGAAAATTTGCAAACTGAATATTTGTCAAAAAGGGTTAAATTAAAAAGTACGAAAGTTAAACAATGTTTCTGCAAGTTTGACAAAAACATCGCAGCAGTTCAATTTACAACCGAGCAATTACAAACTGAATCGAGAAAGGAAGTAGCACGGATAATAGTAAACCAGCGAGATCACGGTGAAACCCCTAACGTATTGAAGATTATCGCGAAAAATGACGATCAGTGAAAGGTTGGGATATTACTCGGAAGAAAGTGGAATCTGTTTAGACGTGATTACAGGCAATATCGGGATCAACGAAGCGGAATGAAAGTTCAATATATTTCGTGCGTTATCTGTTCGTGGCGAATGTATTATCTGCATATACGGATGGCACGAATTTAACTAGAAATTTAATTGAATATGTACACGATATAGGCTACGAAACCGTGTCTCATGTTGGCATACTTTCCTTTCAGTTTGCTAAACATAGATTTTCACTCGTATGAATTTCGACAAATAGCTTTCCACGTGTCTTCGCGCTCTTGTTAAAAAGATAATGCTCCGTCGGAAGCGATGGTAAATACGGTCCCAGAGAAAAGATTCTCGCGGTTTGTATTAGAGGTCCCACGGCATTAGGGAAATTTACTCTGCCTCGTGACAAACGAGCTGATAAAATTGTTAAGAAGATTAATCAAAGTTATTCAATCGACTTACGCGGTTTTGCGTATCAGAGAATTCTTTTTGGATAGAAAGTAATGAAAATCGAAGATTTACGCGTCGAATTTACAGTTATTATGCTTTTTAAACGCTAACTTTTGAGAAACGTAAAATTTCTTATTCAAGTTCGTTTATGAGAGAAAATGAAAAGTAGTTCTTATTATTTGATTATAAATTCTACTTTTTTCTAATTTTTATGATTTATTACTGTTAGAAAGATACCTGTGGTGTGTGGATTTTGTGTTTCCAAGATTAGGTGATTCTAGAAAAAGAAAAACTCGGTTAAAGTTTCGATTACTGATTTCATTCTAACTCACTTCGATTACTAATTTCAGTTCTAGTATAAAAGGCACAAAACTTGAAATTTGCATTAAAATTATTTGGATTGTAGTTTTCAAAGTGTAGACTATTAATTTAAACGAGAAAAGTATTGGAATTTTCCAAACCCCTTTAGAGATTTAAAGTTTCGATTACTGATTTCACTTTAACTCACTTCGATACTAATTTCGGCTCTAACCAGCATAAAGCTGTTGAAATTTTTCACTAAAACCATTTGAACGGTATTTTTCAAATTATAAACTATCCATTTAACCAAAAAAAATATTCAAGTTTTCCAAATCCCTTGAGAGATTTATTTAAATCGCTTTGCAAATCGAGAAAATAATTTTCAATGCTTCTTAAGCCTCTACGATAAATTTCTTTCCAAAGAAACGAGAAATTAGATAACACAGTTCAAATATGTATTTTCACCTTAACACTAGAATTACCAAACTCGTCAAAATGACGAATTTCCGATTTCATCCTTTAAATCACAGAAAAGATTAAGATATTTTTATTGTTGCATCAACCCATAAAGGTCATTAGCAACCACATTATGCATTACACTTCATTTACCATTTCGTTGAATGTCGTCAAAATTACAGTTTTTGGTTTTCGTCTTAGGGTGTGAATAAACATTTGGATAAATATAACTATAAAAGCAAACATGTAACTTTATAAGGTTTAATTTAATTTTCGATTGGTCAATATTGCTTGAATTTTGGTGTATTTCAAAAAATTTAACACATTTCCACATGACTTTACAGATTTAGTCGCCTCGTTGAGATTTTTATCTATTTGATGTAATCTTCCTTGTTCATATGTCGGGCAGGTTGTGACGATGCGCTCGATTGAATTTCTTGTGTTGCATCTATTACACGTTGGAGGGTCTTCCTTTTTGATTAGGTAGGCATGGGTGAGATTTGTATGACCCATTCTTAGTCTTGTTAAAATTACTTGTTGCTTCCTATCGAATGAAAGGGCGGGGCTTGTATCGTAAATTGAGATACTTTTGTTGAAATAAAGCGTTGAGGGGTTATATTAAATAAATAACTCGTGTGGAGTAAGGTAAATAATTATATTTTAGAAGATGTTCAGACAGATGTAGTCAAGACGGGCGCACAATTAGAACTGCTTACGGAGCGTGGTGACAGTGTGCACTTTTATACCTCGGGTGTTCGCAGGCATCCCCAAACCATATTTATCGGACGTGTCATAAACCTACCAATATTCTAGGATGTCGATTTTTCATGCAGCACTCGTAAACCATTTTGCTTCAACATAAAGAAACAATTATATATCCCAATTTACCTATTTCCCATTAACACGTTGACTGCCACGCCGAAATCACATGTTTTGCTCAGGACGCCACGAAAGTATTTTTATTATTCGAAGCATGAAATGGCGGAATAATAATAAATATGGTTGTATAAGACAACATTCTTACCCATGGGGCGTTTATCTTTCCGGCGGCGCCTTGGTGCACTCGATGACACTTGAAACTATTTCGGAATATTTATTTACACCATGGCCATCAAATATATCCATCCGAAGAAAATTACGACATGAGATGGGAAAAAAGGAAGGGCCAGCATACCTGGTGCGAAAATTTTGCAAAGAATGTTATGAAAAAAATTTTGCAAGTTTTGGACCAAAGATTGCCAAAAATCGGACCAAAAAGGTTACCACATATTGCCCAGATCGTATCGATCAGCCGCATCTATGTTTGAAATGCTTTAATACGATACACCGGTAGATAGAAGATTTGATGAAAATTAATCTCTCATTTTTGATCTTCTGGTAAAAATTTTTAATCGTCGAGTAGTGCACATTTTATTTCAAAGTATTCTCTAATCAGCGACGATGTTCAAAATTCATTAATTGTCAATGTTCGTTCAACTTTTACAATTATAAACATTTGAAGCACTCCGGTAACCGATGACCACCGTGATGCTACAGGAGAAACAATCCGCGGTCACATATGACCACCGTTGCAGTCAACGTGTTAATAATTCTAATTTCGAAGGTTTATCAATTTACCACGTTCAAGTTGTTCTAGTATTAAAGAAAACTATCAGTCATAATTTTCAGTTCTACTTCGTTCCATCTAACCTAGCCGAAGATAAAGGATCTTCGTAATTATTCACACGGCAGTTACCAATGCAAATACGGTATGCATATTAGCGAAAGCAGAATGATCGGCGGCATCGGATAACAACTTTCAGAAACCTCTGTTCAAGGAAGCAAACCGCGAGGCAAAAGCAACTTATAACTATATAAGTTCAAGTTCAACGACTTCCACTTCCCTCACAATCGCGCCAGTCACATTTCCCTAATAATTCAACTCGAGCCAAGAATTTCTGCCTCGTTCAACATGCATCATACTCATCGCTGCTGCAGCACACAGTAGCCATATTTTCTGCCTGCATCCCTCCGCGAACTGTACGAATTCATCGTTCCGGACCCGCATCGAAATAGAAATCCCCCTCTGTCCTATCGATATCGATCTCAGATTCAGGTCTCTCTCTCTCTCTCTGTCTAAACGTACGTTGTGTACACTGTAGACGAGAGGGAGAGAGAATCTATGCAACGTGAGCAATTAATTCGCCGGTGAATCTGTGCGAGGCTCTCCGACTTGGCCGGCAATTAGCGGTGTTGCGCGTCTAAGAACTATTTCCACCGGCGAACCTGGAGAGAGAGAGAAAGTAACGAAGCCGCGAAACATCGTGAATTTTTTTATGTTTTTTTTTTTTTGGACCCGACTCCACAAGGAAATTGCTGGTGGGCATCTATCATGCGAACAGCCCCGGTCTTCATACGGTTCGATGAGTTTCTTACCGGTCCACGACGGCCCACGGAAACCTGCTTAACACGCTCCCGCGTCTCTAAATATATTAGCCGTGTTATAGCTTGTCGATGAGCAATGCCACGCGTTTAATCCGCGGATGAGACAGCCTGCTCTCTCGTGTAAGGCCTGTGATAAAATCTGTATCGTATCTTGTTTCGATGAAATTATATGTTCTGCGTGTGTATCGGTTGCTCGAGTTGGTCGGGAATGCTCGGAGAGATTGTTGCTTTTCAAGGGACGATTTTAAAGCGGAGGTTGTTTTTCTGTGTTTTTCTTTTTTTTGTATGGGGGAAGTTGACAATGTTCGTGTAATGTGGTTCGATCGATGGTGTGCAATTTTATGTAATAGGAGGTTTGATTATGGGTATTAGGTGCTTTTTGGATCGTTTTGTGGGAGTTTTGAGGGGTTTCTGTTGGTGAAGTATTGTTTGTGATTTTTAGGACTGTTTTATTCGAATTGAAAAAATTCAATGTTTTTGGTACTTTTGTATTTAAACATTTTTTTTTAAATGTAATTTATGATCGTATGAACTTTTTGGTTATTAGCGACCATAGTTGACGCTTACTTTACATTTCACAAGAATGGTTTATTCTTTGGATTAGTTAAATTGTTCTTTTGAGATTTTTTTCGGTATCATATATATTTTTTTTTAACATTGTTAAGTATTTGGTGCTGGTTTCTAGTGTCTTCTGTGTTATTACAGCCTAATAGAATTTGATGGTTAAATTTTGAATCATTTTATTTAAAGAAATTTTCAATTAGTATTTCAATTGTGCAAAAAATAATTCTCTAAAGATTTGGTGGTTAAATTTTGAATCATTTGGTTTATAGAAATTTTCAATAAGTATTTTAATTATGCAGAAAATATATCTAACTCTTATCTTTCATCAGCGTATGAAAAGGTTTAATTAAACTGCGATGCAATGCATGTTTGACGTGGACATTGAAGGTAGAATAAATATAAATAGAACAGATTATCTCTTTACAGTGGTACGCTTATTCTGAATTTCAGAGACACTTTTCTTCTCGTTGAATTCTTTGAAGCTCGTGTCGTAGTCCCTATTCTCTCTAAAATGCCACTTTTATCATGCATTGTCCGCTTTGAACCTTTAATTATGTACGCGGAGTGTTCTCGACACGCCAGTTGTGTTATTTCTGGAATATTTTGTTACGTTGCTCAGCTTTTAAGAACATTTCTTCAACCGAAAATGAAAGATAATTGAAAAATTTTTAAGCAAACAAATTTGTCGAGGAATTTTCTATTCGACTAAATTTTTTCCAATTCTCTGGACACAATTTCACTGGCTATTAACAGATACTTTATTCGTTGTAGCGTTCGATCAGAGTGATATCAAGTGGGAATTCAATTTCTGTGCTCTTCAATTGTAGTAAAAGCGTTCACTATAATACGAGCATCGGGACATGATGAATCAATAAGAACTGAAAGTTAAATTAAACGCGCTATGTGAAAGCAATGAATTGTGCATAAGTGAATTAATAAAAGCGTTGTTCATTATACATATGTTGGAAAATTTTCCAATTCGGTTTTCTTGGAAATTCCTTAGATAGAAATTTCATCTCCCTATTTTGACTCAATTTTTTATTATATTAGGTCATCCCATAAATTCGTGTCGAATTTTACAATTTATTGATATTACAATAATCAATATTTCCAACGAATCTTCAAATTTGATAAAAAAAAAAAAAGAAAAGTAAGTTTCTTTTCTTTCCACAACCTTTCCTTATTTTCTCTGGTAAGACCGTTATGTTTCCTTGGAGTTTCATTAAAATATTTTTCGCTTTAGGCACGAACTTATGGGATGACCTAATCATCATCTTTTTCCATTTCCGCGCACAAATTACACTTCAATCTAATATAGGTTTGTAGATTTATAGATTTATAGATAAAAAAAAAACGTAAGTTTCTTCTCATTCCACAACTTTTTCCTATTTTGCCTATTTTTTTGGTAAGATCATAATTCCTTGGAGCTTCATTAAGGGGGTATTCTAGTCTAGAATGTCATTTTTTAGTCCTTCTTAGGGATTTTTTTGTAAGGAAAGTATAAGTTTCTCAGTATCGGCATTTTGCATACATATTTATTCATGTCTTAAGAAAGTTGACAATTTTTTTTAAGTGAAAATAATCAAAACTGTCTGAATTATGTATCGTTCAGTGCGGCTCCTTAAAAAAAAAAGTGTCCTACTGGCTGACACGATTCCGCCCATTCTGTTTATCCGAAATGAAAAAACCAAAAGAATTCTTGATTGGTACGACTGTGACTATGGTGTGAACCAGAATGAAAAAAAAGTCTTTCAGAGGCTCTAAAAATCAGAAAAATATATATTTTGGCATAATTCTGGTTCAGACGATAACGACACATCCACCGAAGGTGCATGTAAAATTTCGAGTCAATCGGACAACTAGAACTTGAGATATCATGTCAGCTATTTAGAAAAACGCGTTTAAAGTTTCTCATACCAGTTACACGAGAATGGTATACTTATGACTACTTCTTTAACCATCTATAACTTCGTCAATTTTACAAATTCGGAAAAATCCTTCGACAGTTACACTTCTGCGAATGTCTACTTTCAGAAAATGTAAAAACGAAAAATCGATTTTGTTTAAAAGTCTAGACTAGAATACCCCCTTAAAATATTTTACGCTTTCTGCACGAACTTATGGGATGACCTAATCGTCATCTTTTTCCATTTCCGCGCACAAATTACACTTCAATCTAATATACTTTTGTAGATTTACAGATTGCATTAGATTTCTCCTGTTCTTCTTAACAGCATCTCACGTTCCATTTCATGTGGTTCAATATCATTTCGTGCACACGCATTTCCGCAGAAGCGAGCAACGTAACCGGGTACCAGAGAAGCAGCGGTAAATAATAAAACGTCTCGATATATTTATCCTCGTTTTCTACCGTTACTCGAAACTGAATTTACGTCGAACGTTTACGAGATGTTTAGAAGATTCTTTGCCAACGTTTTCACAACCTCGCGAGAGAACTGTAATACGTAAAGGAGGAACAGTCTTGTACATCGCGGGAATAACGCTAATTAGATTCGAACGAGCGTGAAATTTTCATTTTCCGTTTCACTCTCGAGGAATTTCGTAATACTCGACCGTCAGTTTCTGTTGGAATTTGCCGAAAATATGCGGAAACACGCTTCTTACGGCGCGCAAGCGGGAAGAATTTTTTGATCTAGCGTTTATTGCACCCCATTTTTGGCTTGAGGACTAAAATCAAGAAAAATTCACGCCAGTATCACGGTTAGGATCTCCACGAGAGTTTGTAATATAATGTATTTTCAATAGTTAACTTGGCGATCAAATTTATTATTCAATATTAAGAGGGTATTCTGGTTTTCAATGCTATCTTTTGAGCAACTTTTAGGATTTTTTTTCGAAAGAACTGTTAAACTCTTTACGTTAGGGTTTTGCACATACTTTTGTGGGTATTTCAGATACACCGTATATTTTTTTCAAGTAAAAACAATCGAAATTACAGGAGTTACAGTTTGTTTTGTAGAGTGTGCTTTACTAAAAGTGTGTCGACTGTTTACACGATACCGGGCCTTCTGCTGATCTAAAATAAAAAAGCGAGGAAGAATCGTAATCGGTATAAATCTAGCCACGGTCTGAACGAAAATAAAGTAAAAATATTGATTATTTACAAAATGGCAGCATTTTGAATTTAGATTATCGATTTTTCTTACATTTTGCCGTCTTTAGCGTGTTAAAAGAGTAAGAAAAAAACGGCGGATGTTAGAAATTTTGGTTCACGCGATACCAGGACGTGTGCTGAAGATTCTCTACAAATTTCAAGTCGATTGATAAACTGGAACTCGAGATATCGTGTAAACTGTTTCAAAAAATGAGGTTTCGAGAAAAACGCGTTTAAAGGTCCGTCTATCCATTTCGACTGCATCCTTCAAACGCTCACATCTAAATTAATTTCACGAATTCGAACAAATCCTCTTGCACACGTGTTCTAGAATACTTATACTTTAAGAAAATGCAAAAAAAAAATTGATTTTTCGAAAATTCAGAACCAGAATACCTCCTTAACTGTCCATTGACCCTCTACTGTCGAGACACCGCTTTTGGGATGTAAAATATGGAGTCTACGAAACTCCTGAACTCTTCCAGTTAGTTTATACAATAAATATAGAACATTTCTTACAACTTATCTTCCCGATTTACCTTCATTTTCCTAACGAGCATTATAGAATAGAGTGGTTGGTTGTATTAATTTCATTTTAATACACCTATCCCCCGATTTACACGGTACTTTATTTACACGGTTTCAATATGAGGAGGTCTATAAAGATTTGATCAAAAACCAAACACAATTGTTAATTACGGATTTCATTACCAAGGCTCGCCGATCTGAAATTGTTTCTAATTCATCTAACATCGAACTTGAATCTCATCAAGTACTATCGAGTGATGAAAGTGACATCGTACCAATCAGGAATAAAAGATTAATAGTCTACGAAAGTGATAACAGTAATTAAATTTTTGGTTAAATTTTTTAATTTATACTTCTTGTTTCTATATGTAAAATGAATTACATACATATACCTTTATATTTTTATCATTTTACGAATGGACCGTTATTTTTATGTTTTTTAAGATATATTTAGTTTTATTTTACGTTGAAATAAATGACTGAATTTACACGGTTTTCTAAGGAACCTATCTTCAGTGTAAATCGGGGTGTTCAGTTCTAAATAGAATGGAAGAAAACAGGAAAGATAGAATCAGCGGAGTCTCTGAGAGTAGAGGGTTTAACTAAACTACACATTTCCGCTGTTGCTATATTTACCAATAAACAACCTACAGAAACCACGCGTTGTTTTTACCAAATATAAAAATTCCAACAGTTCG
>NW_017100696.1:55788-86572 GCF_001263275.1 Habropoda laboriosa | reverse complement strand
TCTCGCAGTTAACCGGCGAAACAAGAGGCTTTCTCGCGTTTATGAAACATTTGCACGGTTCGTAAATGAGCCCCGCGGTCGGGGGATTCGGTGAAACGTCAATTAATTAACCCCGAAGTATGTCACTTACGTCGATAACCGATCTCTCACTACGCGCGCGCTTCCCTCCCGCGAAATTACGACCCTTTGTTCCGAGCGAGGCTTTTCAAACCGAGCGAGGCTTTTCAAACCGAGCGAGTGCACTCCTCCACACGTTCCTCTCGCATTCTTTCCGCCTTATATTTGCGTTCCGTCGCGACGTGGAGGCTGCCGTTGCCACAGGCAAAGAGAGTTGCAGAAGAGCTGAAAAGCAACCCCCTCGCGAGAAAGCCACTTGTACAGATTTATCTGCGTTCACCGGCGGTGCAAGTTTCACTCGGCGGAGCTAGATCTCGCGTGGCCGGTCGATAATAATTCATTAACGTGTGTACAGTAAGTACGTATATCTCCATTTGCGGAACGCGGCTAGTTTTTGCTCCGATGGTCGATGAACCACGATCGTCGTGAGCCGCGTTGGTCACTTGCCGGAAGATACTATTAGGTCATCCTGGAACTTCTCGCGGTTTTAAGCGGGTTATTTTGGGAAAAGTCGTAATTTCGTTGAAATTAAATATTTTTATCTTAACACGTTCCGTGCCGAGCCGTTTTTGCTCGACTTTTCATTCATTTATGCATGCGTAGTTAGCTCAGGCAACGAACACTGACAATGTAATGCAAGATTATCATTTGTATTATTTTTCTATTATTTTACTTCGTCATTTTTACTATTTCTTATTTACTTTTTCCTACTTTACGTATGTATAACCCGCCCTGATCGGTCGAGTCAAGCTTCCCCAAAACATGTAAAACATGACCCTTTGACCAGAAAAGTCAAAGTATCTAGCATACACCGAGCAGACGTCTCCTTCGCGGATTATAGACGACAGTCCTTGTTCTTGCAAAAGTCAGTACAGAGCGAACGAAGACTCCAGGACCAGGTTTCCTGTCCTGTCTCTACCTCCGCCATCCTTACCTATCCACCTCCTAGAGGCAGACGCTCCTTCGCGGATCATAGCGACACCTCTAGGTTCAATCCAATTCTCCAAAATACCTTCCCCGAGACAACAGACGTCTCCTTCGCGGGTTACAGACGATAGTTTCTCTTCCCTCCTCTCTCACTCTTACCTATTCCACCTACCTATCCCCCCCCTCCTTTGGGAGATCTGGCCGAGTCAAATTTGACTGACGTCAAATTTGCGCCTTCTCACCGACCGTCTTCGAGGCATAATCTCTTTCGATTTATCTGTAATTCGACCTCACAGCAACAAAGTGAGATTTTAAATAAATTTCACACCACATATTTAAATTTCTCCATGGTGTGATATAAGTGCTTCGGTGGCCGAGAGCAGACATACGACCGCAAAGGTTTAATAATCATTATATGCAATCATTAATTACTTATGTGCTTTGTTCTGTACTGCATTTTGTATAACGCCTCATTCTTTCGGTGGAAATATATTCTACGGGCTTAAATTTGTTATGAAATACATGTTTTGTGGCCTGAATGGAAAGTTTAACATGTACCATCCATGGTACACGTGGCACGGAACGTGTTAAATATTGGAGTCGACTGGAAAATTTGTAGCGAAATTTAGGAAGAATTCGAATCGTCGTTTCGCTGTTTCTAATTGAGATAGCGACAAAAGCTAAATGGCACTTTACTCGATAGTTGAAGAGGGAACCAATGCAGTCTGCGCATTATTCGTAAGTCGAATTGTATTTTCTACAGTGAAACGTTGCGGAAAATTCAACATCCACGCTCCACCGCAGAAAATATAGTTCGACTTACACTTCCGGCCGAAAGTTTGGAATCACCTCCCACTTTTCATCAATGCTGCTAATTTTTTTATAGATTTGAAGTTTATCTCAATTCTACATTTATCAATTTGTCTCACATCAATTGATTCGAACGATAAGAAATTCCCAAAGTCGCTCGACTTTTTTCTGGAAACTTTTGTGTATATTGCAATGCTCAGTGATTCCAAATTTTTGGCCGGTAGTGTATGTCTACCATTGTTCACCTTACGAATAATTTGAGGAGTGCGCTGAAATCGTTTTGAACCAACAAGTAGAACACCATTTAGTCTTTGTCGCTATCTCAATTCGAAACAGAAATACGATTCTTCCTAAATTACGCCACGAACTTTCCAAGACAACCCAATATGTAAAAAAAAAAAAATATCTAATTCCAACGAAGTTGTGTCTTTTCAAAGTGAACGGCTTGAAACCGCGGGAATTTTCACGATGACCTAATAACAGCGCGCAAACATCCTCGAAACGAGTAAAAAGTGACGAAAGAGAAGATGAAGGGTTAAGATAGAGAGGACGAGAGGAAAGGGGTTGCATGATCGCGTCTAGCCAACGAACACTAATGAATTTCGTCCGCGTCGTTACATCCTGCGTTAGGTGCAATTATACCGCAATTAAACTATGACCTCCTCGTTAACAATGCAGCCATTGTGTTAATAATTACGCCTTGGAATGCGCTTCGTGATCGGCTTTACGTAACACGAACACGCCAATACCCCGACGATCGAATACTAATCACGGTGTTCCGTCGAACTCGCTAAAGGAAACGGCCGATGTGTAATTCGCATAAGACACACCTGTAACCAGATACTTAACACTATGCCTAGAGTGTCTCGGCTGCAATCAGCGGTTTCGAGAATTCCTCTGGTCAGTTTCTGCTCGCTTTGCAGCTTCTCTCTCTCTCTCGAGAGAGAGTGAGGGTTCTAGATACAGGAAAGGAATCAAGTTGTTTGTAACACTTTTCTTCGGCTAATTGTGAAAATTACTTGCACCTGAGAGACGTTATTTCGATGATTAACTCTTTGCAAGTGGATTTTTCTTCGATTGCCAGGGGGAAAATTTGCGGTTTCTTATTTTTATCGGAGATGTAGGATTTGATAATTGCTGTAAATGGTGCACTTTGCGGTAATGCGATAGTACTTATAGGTATAGCGTTGAGCGAGCAAAGTTAGATACAAAATATGGATACATGAATACGTAAGTATAGTGTTTTAAAGGATCGAATTGTATTTCAAGGTAGGATAAAATCTTGGTACATTACATACTTGTATTTCAAATAATAAAAACAATTATTTTCTATTTTGTGGTGAAAATTCTAACAGTTTTCTGTGCCGGTGGTCACTTTTGCTTTTTAACCCTTTCGCTATGGCAGATTTTAGCACGTAACGCAGTGACTTTTATTTTGGCTGTATCGTTTTAAAATTCGTTTCATTCAATTATGATAGAAATACTTATAATAAAATTAAAACTTGAAATACTTATAATAAAGACGCAAACTGTACAGCGTGAGTAAATTTTCAGGCGCAGACAGCAATGAAAGGGTTAAGGAATTTAATCGCTTCAATTTGTAAACAGTGATTGTGAAAGTGGTCTAAGTGAAAAATCTAAGAAAATGGTGTATACAGGGTGTCCCGTAACTCCTCGAACACCCGGAAATGGGGGGTTGCTGGGGTGACTCTGAACAACTTTTTCCTTTTCCAAAATACAGTTTGAAGCTTCGTTTTTGAATTATTAACGAAAAACACTGGCCAATTACAGCGCGCATAGAGCCCGCGCTCAGGGGCGGAGAACAGAGGCTATTTTCAGGCCTTCGCTATTTTCTTCGCGATTAAGACTAATTGCAGTTTTTTCAAAAATTTATACAAATGTCAGAATGACGGCAAAAACCCATTTCTCTAAGCCTTATAAAAATAGCGGTGCAAAGTCAAATTGTTTAACAGCGATCGATACCCGAGAAGTGACGCGTACGCATTTGTTCGATCGCGCGCGGGTGAGCCTCTGTTCTTCGTCCCTGAGCGCGGGCTCTACGCGCGCTCTGATTGGCCAGTGTTTTTCGTTAATAATTCAAAAATGAAGCTTCAAACAACATTTTGGTAAAGGAAAAAGTTGTTCAGAGTCACCCCAGCAACCCCCCATTTCCGGGTGTTCGAGGAGTTACAGGACACCCTGTATATTGTACTGGACGATTGCAGAAGTTCGTGGCCGATTTGAAAATAAAGCACAAGCGGTGCGTGCAAAGACACACTTTATTTTCAACTAAAATATGGTGTATCTTCCGACAGGAACGTAACATGACGCTAAAATAAAGACCTGTGCCGGAGTGTGATAAGGTTCCCCACCTCTGAAAATCGTGCACGAACTTTTGCAATCGTAATAAAAATTAATTGCTGGTTACTTGAAGTACGCCAAATTTTTAATTATTGTACAAAGCTTGTAGCAGTTCTTACACTTTCGTTTCTTCATTTAGAATTTTCTCGTGAAGCATGGCCCCGTTTGTACACGTTGCAAACATACAAATTCGCAAATATTTGCCGAAGTTAATATCGAGAGATTCGTCGACAACGTTTCTGACACGCGCCTATCCAAAGTCCCAACAAAATATCGAACGCACTCGAGGCGCGCAGTGGGTCAATTGCAGCGCAAACTCACTTAGCAATTCGGCGAATATTTATCGGAAAACATTCGGTTACGCTGAATTAGCCAGCTTTATCAATTGTTCGCTCAAGTGTTCGCGAATGTACTTCTCTCACACTCGTCGAATTTTCCTTTGAATTATTAGGTCGGTGCTAAAGTAACTTAATTTTTCCGTCGTTGAATATTGTACATTTGTGATATTGAGTTTTAACGAAATATTTCCCGCCGTTATCCACTGCCTTTTGACATCTCTTGGGTAATGTGCGAACATCGCGACGAAAATGAAAGATAAGATCCATCGATCCATTTGCAGAGTACAGGGGAAAAAGGACGAGTGCCCACTTAATGTTGTTTTCTGTAAAAAGAAGTTTAAATATTGGAGACTTATGCTGATGCTCCAGACGTGATTGAATTAATTAACACTTACTTGATAGTCACGCTTAAAAAATGCATTAACATAGCAGAAAAACACTCTCATCCTTGTTCCATGCAAACACCGATACATTAATCCTTTTTTCTCGTCTTCTGTTACTGTTATTCGTCTCCTTTCCCATTTTTAAACACAGAACTGAAGTTTACGATAAAAAATACACCCGTATGTGTTAAAATATCATAATAGTAAAACAATGGACCCTATTTCTTTTTTCTCTTGACTCTTCATTTGAGAATATCGGTGACGTTTTGAAAATGCATTCCGCAGAAAGAATGGTGCGTTGGTCGAGATAAACGAAAATCTGTGCATGTAATCACGTGTTATCGTGCTGCAAGACAATTAGGCGACGTCCCTGCCATTATGCGGCCGTTTCTCTTCCAAAGCTGCATTTAAATGGATTAATTGATCGCTGTATGGCTTCACATTAGCAGGTTCGTTTGGTTTCAGAAATTCCTATCGAAATGATAAAATACAAAATAGGAAATCGTGATTTACTTGCTCTTACCCAAGATCGTAAACTTTCAACGTTATTGTGTAGTTTTTGGCGGTATTTTTCACGACTCGATTGCGCCACAGTGAAAAATATCAAAAAATAAAGAAAGTTTTGTTACTTATATATATTAACTATATTATACATTTCGTATGTGGCGTAAGATGATTCTTCTTCGCTCAATGTGGTCCAGAGAAGCCAAAAGTTTGGACACCCATGCTCTAGAACAGGCATGGGCGACCATTCCTAGTTCGGGGGCCAAATTATCGTTCTGATAAATTAAAACAAGTTGCTACTTCGTATTTCATTTATTTACAATACAACGCTTTGGTATAAAGCTCTACATAAATTGTACAACATAACGAACGACGTAACAATTTAATGCGAAGAGTGAAGACGAACTTCGTTGAAATAGATTAGGGCCGGATCCGCAAACTTTCAACGTTATTGTTTGACTTTCGGCGATATTTTTCACGACTCGATTGCGCCACAATGAAAAATATAAAAAAAATAAAGAAGGTTTTGTTACTTATACATCGTATAAGACGATTCCTCTTCGCTCAATATGGCCCAGGCAGGCCAAAAAGTTGGACACTCGTGCTCTAGAACATGGGTGTCCGACCTTTCGATTTGCCTGGGCCATACGAAATATATAATACAGTTAACTGTACATAAGTAACAAAACCTCCTTTATTTTTTAATATTTTTTATTACAATGCAATTGAGTCGTGAAAAATACCGCTGAAAGTCACATAATAATGTTAAAAGTTTACGATACTGTGCTGTTCAGGGCCGCGGGTTGGACACGCCGGTTCTAGAACATAAGCGAAATTACTCCTACACCGATCTAACACCGCTCTCCTCGAGCCGATCGCGCGAAACGTCTCGTTAGAATCGGCCCGAGAGATATTTCGGTGTAACGTTCCGCGGTGGGCGAAAAAGCGGGAGAAAGAGATTAAAAGGTAAACAGAAAGGCAGTCGTTCCTATCGTAAATCATCGACGAAAATACAATAATGCAAGAGAGAAGAGGCTCTCGCTCGTGCCATAAACCAAATCGCATCAGTTGACCCGGCTTGACCCGTTTGGGGAGGCTTTTGTGCGACACATTTTTTTCCTTTTATACTTTTTCGACAGGGGCACCGGTTCGGTTCTTTAAACGGGCCTCCGCTTCGGGAATTCCTCAAGGTTCCTGGTCCATGAGACGACGGGTTAGACGCGCGCGAGAGAGATCCTGTCACCTCGCCGTAGGGTGGCCTTGCCGTGGTCGCGCAAAATAATCATATAACGTGCCTGACTGCATAGCTGCATACCATAATGCGCTCCTTCTGTCCTGTGTTCGGTGGCGGTTCCCTTTCTCTCTCTTTCTTTTTCTCTTTCGTCCTTATTTACGCCATCGGTGATAGGTGATCGAATAAGCAACTTGAAGCGATAGGAAGAGAGAGGGCTCGAGTCTTCCGTACTTTAGCACAGTGATCTGGTAAAAGCTGAGGGCGCTATTGATCCTTTCCGCTACCCTCTGGGAGTCGCGTAATCGCATACGGTGTCTCTCCGAAGGGTGAAACTAGACAGTATGCTCTGTTTAATAAGGAAAAAGAGAGTTTTCGGTGGTTCTTTATTTTTGTCTGTTAAATTATATTAATTTATCGTTTCTCCTTGCAACTGCTCTTTTAACCCCTTGCGTATGATAACCAGTCAGACTCGTGTAACAGATTTTGGTCACGATCTGATAGAGATAGTTACATCGGTAATAAAAATTAATTTTAATTCCAAATTTTGATTTAATTTGTGAAACTAAAGATTGCCAAATTTCATTAATTTCTGATATATCAGCTTTCTTACTTAATATAGTACTAAAACAGTAAACAGCCGACGCTTGGATGCATAGCCAGGAAAAGAAATCATACGTCAAGGGGTTAATTATGAAGGAAATCTTGAACCTTAGGTGGGACATTTTGTAATGGAGTATTTGGGTGTGACTATGTGTTAATGTATTACTTTATGTTATTCTTAATGAAATATTTTTTAATAAAATCTAACGAAATTATCATATTATTTTTTCTTGTGCGGTTTTCATTTTCTCCATTGCTTCATTTTGCGACATTTCTGTTAATAATTGAAAAAAAAAGTATACCATAATTCGGAAGCAATGTGATCTTGAGGTGGGGGTGTATTATCTCATAAAAGTTGACACGTTTGGTAAATGTAGCCTTTATTTAATGTAGTAAATTTCATAAGTTTAGCTGATTATTAAATTCAGAAAATTTCACGAAATTAGCCATTTATTAAATTTAATCAGTTTCATAAGTTTAGCCGATTATTAAATTTAATAAATTTAGAAAATTTCATAAAAGCCGATTATTAAATTTAGAAAATTTCATAAAAGCCGATTATTAAATTTAGAAAATTTCATAAATAAATTTAATAATTTTAGTCTTTTATTAAATTGAACAAATTTAGGCGTCCAGTAAATTTAGACGTTTTGTCAACCAGGGCGTATTACCTAATTTCACCCTGCATGCAACAAGCCTGGATACAATACGAGCTAGCTATATGCTCCGAGAGCTCAAAAAACTCACTAATTGCCCAGTTTTACGATGCTCCAGTATGAATTCAGTTCATGGAGCTCCACGACTCTCTTTATCTCTTTTTACCCTTCTTCTTTGTCTCTATGAAGTTATCAATGTTAATTCTCAATGCAGAGAGTTAGAGTGTCGCTTTGATTTGCCTTGGAAAGATTGCACGAAAATTACTGTCGTACATTTTTAATGATAATTAGTTTATCTCCGCCGATTGAAAATTTTTTAAATTATATTGATATTGTAAATATGTGAAAATTTCGGAAGCAGAGTGTTGCTATTGATTTACCTTGATTGCACGAAAATTACTTTCCTACATTTTAATGATAATTAGTTTATCTCGATTGATTGGAAATTTTTTCATTGCATTCATATTGTAGATATATGAAAATTTTGGAAGTATACAGTCGCTTGACACAACAGAGTGTACTTTAAAGCAGTAAAATAGAACACGTGGTTACAGTTCTTGGTCGTCGAGATGGAAAAAGGTTGCGGTTGAACTCGTTGATTTCTGCATACCTGTATATTATAAACTCTTCTCGCGTTTCTCTGCAAGAAGATACTGTGACAGTATCTGTTCACGGAATCGTCGCGATCGAATGTTGACTGAAAAAATGATAAACGGCGTAACAAATGTGTATTCTGGATGAAACGAGTTTTGTTTCATAGGATGTATTGGATTTCGATTATTTCTCAGAGATGAACATCTATATAGAAAAATTATATGTCAATTTTTTGCTGGGTATTAATTTGCATTTTCTAGGTAAAAACAGGGGGAAAGCAGTAATAACGGAATCGGAGAATTTTTAATGAGTTATCTGCGAATATTTTGCAATAATTCCAAATATCCTATGATGGATTTAATACTAGAAATTTTTTTCAGCTGGACGCAAATTGCATTTAAAATTAACGTGGTTGTTTACGTTTCTCCTGTCAGTTCACTGATTTATATCAACGTTTTCCCAATCGAACAGAAATAATTTTTTCAAAAAATATCAGAGATACCAAAAATATTTCATTTATTTTCATAGTATAACAACCTCACTGCTCACTCTTCGATCATTCCTTTGAATTTCGAAGACAAAGAAATAATTTCTTAAAAAAATTTCCAAGACACCAAAAATATTTCTTTTATTTACTTCCACAGTCTAATAACCTCCGTTTTATTAAAAAAATTTGTTCACCAATTAAGCCATTCAATTTTCATTTATTCACTTTGCTCACTCTTCGATCATTCCTTTGAATTTCGAAGACATAAAGAAATAATTTCTTAAAAAAATTTCCAAGACACCAAAAATATTTCTTTTATTTACTTCCACAGTCTAATAACCTCCGTTTTATTAAAAAAATTTGTTCACCAATTAAGCCATTCAATTTTCATTTATTCACTTTGCTCACTCTTCGATCATTCCTTTGAATTTCGAAGACATAAAGAAATAATTTCTTAAAAAAATTTCCAAGACCAAAAATATTTCATTTATTTACTTCCACAGTATAATAACCTACGTTTTATTAAAAGAATTTATTCACCAATTAATCCATTCAATTTTCACCTACTCGGGACCTTTCAACTTCGAAACCAGAATCACGACTTCATTATCAAACATCTCAATACACACCGAATTATTTTTATCTCAGCTAAAAACACCCGAGACATATTCCAGCTAGAAATCAGGTTCGAGCATAATCATCGAGGCACAACGTAACACCAGAAGCCACCTCTCTTTCAATTTTCAAATACTCACTTCGCTCTTCGATTCCACCTTTCAACTTCTAAACCAGAAGCACAACTTCATTATCAAACATTTGAACGCAGCAAATCATTTCTATCTCACAACACGGTGAGAGACATATTCCAACACGTGAGCAGGTTCTAACATAATCATCGAGGCACGACGTAACACCGTAAAACCTTGATAAAGTACCGAAACACACCGGCGGTGTAATTAGCCCTGGTCGTAAATGAACAGGTATCGGCGTGTTCGCACAATGAAAGGCAAGCCGCAACGGTGCTCGTCGCGTTATCTTACAACTTTTCCCTAATAATAGTTCCCCTCAACGATGTTCCATCTCAGCCGTGAGAATTGGCTGAATTAATAGATACGTTTTGCTAATTCCACGCGAAGAGTTCGCAGTCTGGTAGCTTGCATCAAAACACAAATCAATGTCTGTTTCCGCTGTCGGTGCGCGCGATCCTACTAATGGGCCCTCGCGTCTAACGGACAGACCCTTGCCGATGTATCCGTCCTGTGTGTATCTCTTCTACGACGAGTTATCTTTATGCACGTGACTCGAGATGTAAATTGGCTCTATACAGGCGACACCGGCCTATGCCAATAAATATCTCTATTGCGTTCAACCGCGTGCGCGCGCGCCTATCGTTATTTCATCCCTCTTTTCATCCCGCTTTCTCCTCCTCAACCATCTCTCGTTTCTCGTTCCAGCCACCGTAGAATCGGTATTGTGCCTAACCGTTACACCACTGCACGTCCAATCTCTTGGGATACGTTGTGATTCAGTAGCATCGATGTTCAGTTTCGACCGAGAATACGGGAATTACGCGCGGGAGCGTTTATCCCTTTGTGTGCGAAGCTGCCGCGTTAATGGGAAGCTTTTGCTGCTAATCTGTTTGGGATGATCCGTTATCACGTTGGATTTTTTGGGAGAAAGTTGGATGATGACTTTTTTTTTTTTGTTAATTGATAAGTGTAAGGCGCTGTGCGACGCGCCTAGACAAGGACCGCGGGACCCGAGCCGCAGGGGACCCTAGACAAGGATGAGCGCAGGCTGCACCCTCACCCTGCGGCTTGCAGAGTGCTAACGGCCGAAGAAGCATATAAAAATGGGAAAAAGGGCAGCGGCCCACAGAATATCGCGCATAGTCATCGACGAGCGAACCGACGTTATTTTAAGCCCCTGTAATTCCTTAGTCTTACATAAGGGTGTGTACAATTTGCCACGAAGGTAAATATTGGTACATTGATTGACGTTTAGACGTACCGCGAAGAATATATTGCTGTATGTGTATCGTGACGAGTAATTTTCTCAGGAAAATTAGTGTGTTTTGGATGGTGATAGAAATTTTTGTCGAGTAGGGTAATGTATCGACTGAGAGAAAGGGTTTTTGAAGATGTGATAACTAATAGAGGCTACTTGCAATTTTTCTAATTATTTTTGCAATTATAAATACTTCTTATTATTTTGATAATTTTATTCGAATTATATGAAATATTTTTATTTATTTCTTTAGCGTGTCAATTGAGGATGAAAGGCATTAACCCTCTGTAGGTAAACAGGGTAGTTTGCGTGCAAGACTAATTTTTTTGCTGTTCCAAGCTTCCAAATGTCTGAAAAAATTCTGGAGTACTTATCAAAGCCTCTACTATACATATATACAATTATTCGCTAAGTCAAATGTTTCAAACTTTTCTCAATAAAAATTCGTTTCGGAGAAATACAGGAGTAAAGTTTCACTTGGGTCTTTAAAGACCCAGATTGCCTAATTAAGTCTCTTAAATATAAAATTGAAATTATGATGTTACAGCTACAGCTTCGAAATAAATAGAATTGTCGCAAAACGATCTCGCATAAATTAGCAATAAATTTAGAAATCTGAGATCATCAGATTGTAACTTACAACGACTGAAGAAACCAGTATTATTTATTCCGGAAACGTTCTCCAGTGAATCACTGATTCTTCTCGAAAACCGAAAGCTTTTCGGAAAAAGTATTGAGATCTGAGAATGCAGGGGGAGTAAACGTTCGCTGGAATAATCTCTTTTTGATCTTTGGTATTCATGTAAGATTTACCGCGCTTCCTACGGTGCATAGTTAGAAAGTCGACGCGTGTTTCCGTTGATGCATCCGCCGACGTTTCCGCTCCGCGCTACCTGGCTCACGTCTTCGCGGATTCTACTAGCAGATGCACCTGTGCGTTGTGTACAGCTTCGATCTAGACTGATCGTCTGCATCGTGTCGAACCTCGAACCGTGTCTTTTGCGCTTCGATTTGCATCTAATTTCGCGGAACAGTGATTTGTCGTTTCGTTACCGTTACATCGATCGCTCTATCTTCTGGCGAACCGTATTTCTCAGCGAATTTTTTCGCTAGAAGATCGTGCAAGAAGATCGTCATGGGATTGTTAGATAAAATTGAAAATTTCACCGAAATGTACATAACACTTTGATAAATGCGCAGTGGTGCGAAACAGTTAAGAATAACAGCTCGAAGTGTATAAAGAAATGAAACGAGAGGTGAAAAAGTTTGCGTATAAACGTGGTAGAGAGCTATTAATGAACCTGTTATAGCTGTGTGAATTATAGCCAGAAATGTTTGCCTTCAACGGTGCGTGCAAGCTAGTTTTGTACATGATTTCGAAACGATTTGCTTATTCAGTGCGATACATGTGTATTTCTGGCAAAAATGAGAAATTATGGATGAATAAAGTGCCATAACACGAATTGGAAAGAAAAGTGAAAGTGAGGATTGCCATTAATTAGTAAGAAGTCTTGCAAACTTGCAGAAAATTCAGTCAATACTTTTTATTTTCATCTTTTCCAATTTTTCTTGTAACGTAATTTCCATAGTTTCGATTATTCCATGGTTTAATTATGAAAACTCCAGTGTCATTCGAGATTTCGGTATTTTCGAAGTACTTATTTCATTATTATAGTATCGGGGCCTCCATACTCAAATAGGAAACCGACAAGGGAGAACACAGAGGGGTAGTTGGCGTAGTGCGCAAAGCCTCGGCTTGCTAATACGAAGGTCCCGGGTTCGATTCCCGGTTGGGTCCCTAAAAATTTTTCCGTCGGTTTCTACATTATTTCCATATTTATTTCATTCTTTATGAAATCAAATCTATGTACAAAGTGTAAACTTTCGTTAAATAAGAGACCTATCGTATTAATTTGAATTTCACTAAACAAAATTGCAGTGAAAATATCGCTGCGTTTAATCAAGTGTCGCGGACCGTGTGCTACGGATACCCCACAGTTTTCAATCGATAACAATTTTGTCAGCCGTCCAATTTATCCATGAAAAAGCGCGCACAAAATAAAACGCATCTATCCTCCATCTCGAAAATCTCTGCCAAAAAAGCATTCGAATTAACATGCAACGGTGTGAATCGCGAGTCATGTTTACGATGCTCGGTTCATCGTTTCGTCAAACATACGGGATCCCGCGAAAGCAAACGCGTGGGACAGTCGGGTGCTAATTACTCGGCGTAATTGCACGGCCCGTATACGCGGTTTACAATTCGATTGCACATTCGGTAGACATTGCGAATGAATCACTCAACGTTCCCTCTACAACCGTGTACCGAACTCCTAGACGAAGGATCGACGTCGATCTATGCGGCTCGATTCCTTCGATGGATCGTTTCGTGTTCGCGGGACAGTTTATCGTTCGTTGCTCCCGTTCGTAGCAGTTCGACGTTTCTCTCCAACCGGCTCTCTCAATGTTTTCTCTTCTTTCCTGTTCCTTCTCGTGATTTTCCTGTTACGTCTTCATTTATAGAAATGTAGAAATGGCAAACTGTTAAAGGATAACTGTCCCCGGACACATTTACATCTCGTCGATCGTATTGACGATGAAACTGTTTCGCATGCAAACGTCACATTTTTAATAATTTTCTATTTTTTACTGTAAAAGCGTGTATTTTTGTAACGGAGAAAGAATTAAGCTAATCGGTTCAACAGTTCGTCCTGCAGTCGCTCGCAAACATTGACCACTTTTCAGCGCGGAGAAACGTATAGGATTCCTCGAAGGATAAGTAGAAAATAGGATATCCTTAATGGGATTGCAATGTGTAATTAGTAGTAACAATCTTTATCGATCGTGGAATTTTATGCAGATGCGCATAGTTCTATTGGCTTGCGCGCATCTTCGTGCTTCGGCTGCAATGGTGGTGTGGTTTATGAGATGTTGGGAGAGAATTCTGTATTCTGAGAAATGTTTCCTGTATTCTTTATGTTTCTACCTTTGAGGAATTTGTTTGTTTTTAAGTCGGAGATATGCTAGAATCTTGTACCCTTTTGTGAAACGTCAGAAAGAAAGGATTTATGGTAAATTATGTAGGGTAAAAATAATAGTATTGTCGAATTTATTAGTTTGTGTACTTTTCAGATAATTGTAAAGTTATTGTTTTATTAGGCAATTATTTGTATTAATTGATAAATAGCAATTAGGCAATTTTTGTGTTTCTTTACCATCAGTTGAAACGAAGGAATGTTGGAATAGTCAAGTAAAATGGAAAATTTAAGCAACGATAAATTTATGCCAATGAGCAGAAATTAAAATGCAAAGATCAGATAACGATATTTTTATTGCGTGGTACAGAACGAGATTTAATATTATGTTCTGTTATTACGTCATAAACTCCATTCGCAGTAGATATTTTAATTTTCTCTTCGATGAATTTCAAGGAAAATTATTCCTCGTATTAACGGAAGCATAATTAATTCGCATACTTAGTTAATACTTCATCCCTTGTTGAAAGTTTAACGAGACTTACCAAACTTTCGCCTCCTGTTCTTTCGAAGTTTTATCACATCGTTACTTTCTACCAAAGCTTCATAAAGTACTTTATCACCATTAACGTGCGCTAAATACACATAAGCATTTCTGGCGTGTACTCTGTTCAAATTCAGCAATAACAGTAAATTTTGATTAAGATGGTTCGTTTTAAAAATCGACTCACACCGCAAATAGCAAAATAATACTCTTGTTGATTTTCGATCAAGCAAGCAAAAATGTTCCAATCTTTCTTTAAGCGTTAAATAATCACGCGATCGTATGTACAGGAAATTAGGTATGCATCGAAGATTTGAATTACAGTGTGCAACAAAAATGATTACAAAAGTAATCATTTATTGTGGTGGAATGGAAATGTCCGAAATGTTTAAAATGAAAAAAGAAATGTCAATATGTTAATCAAACATTTTTGCAATGTAAGACCGCAAGTTTGTTACGCAAGACTCAATATTCAAGACTTATCAAGACTTTCAAGACGTATCGAAATTTTAAAGACACAAGATTTATCAAGACGCAAGATTCAAGACTTATGAAGATTCAAGATTCAAGACTTATTGAGACTCAAGATTCGAGACTTAGGAAAACTCAAGATTCATGACTTATGAAAACTCAAGATTCATGACTTAGGAAAACTCGAGATTCATGACTTATGAAAACTCAAGATTCATGACTTAGGAAAACTCGAGATTCATGACTTAGGAAAGCTCAAGACTCAAGACTTACCAAGACTCAAGATTCAAGACTCAAGACTTACCAACACTCAAGATTTAACACTTATCAAGGCTCAAGATTCAAGACTTATGAAAACTCAAGATTCATGACTTATGAAAGCTCAAGACTCAAGACTTACCAAGACTCAATATTCAAGACTTAGGAAAACTCGAGATTCATGACTTATGAAATCTCAAGATTCATGACTTAGGAAAGCTCAAGACTCAAGACTTACCAAGATTCAAGATTCAAGACTTAGGAAAACTCGAGATTCATGACTTATGAAAACTCGAGATTTATGACTTAGGAAAGCTCAAAACTCAAGACTTACTCAAGACTTATTAAGACTCAAGATTCAAGACTTACCAAGTTTCTCAAGAGATTTAATTATCAAATGATATTCGAAACGCTTCCAATTTCCACATTATTGAAATCCTTCGAAATCACTTCGAAATAGAGATCCAAACACCCATCGCTAATCTCAACATTGAAACGCAGACTGCTTTACAATTCCACGTAAGGCATGCCCATTGCGTCAAAACTACTCGATTTCCAGCAATCTGTGCATTACGTCTTTCCAATTTCAAATTCCAACCCTGACACCGAATGCCACGTCCAGCGATTTTCTTGCTCGACCGAAGCCTGTGTGACAGCAAGTTCCGCGGAGCACGCGAGCGCTCGTGTTGCTCGAGTAACTTTCATTTGGTCGCGAATCTAACGGAGTTTCTCGTGTCACTCGGACTAGTTGCCGGCCTGCTGGCGATAACCGCTGTCGCTGCTTCCATCGTGGAGCGTGCGCTCATTCTGTTTTCCTTTTTTCCTCTGTGTTTCTTTTTTCCCTTTTTTCTTCCTCTTCTCTCTGTACCAGAGTGCACTCTAGCTAGCGGCGTGTGTGCAATAGACGACGCTCGCGTACCGGCCACTGGCAGAGGTAAACTAGTTGTGTCCGAACGACGCACACTATATACGACATTCCACCAGCTCCGGGCATTAAAGTCTCCGCCGATATTCACGTTGTCGTCCCCGCGATATATTTTCGACCGTTGACAAGATCGTCGATGCGGGGATATCACTTGGATGCGTTACGATCGACACTTATCCGCCGCTCTGAAACACCGGAAGCCACGTTCTAAGCCACTTCGCCGTTAGCTTTTTTCCTCAGCTTTCCTTCTCTCGTTTTCTGAGCTCGAGCGGCGAGAGAGAGAGAGAGAGAGACTCGTCATAAATCGGCGGTGCAACGCCACGGATTCCATTCGATTTCGTGTAATTGGAAACGTTTCCCGAGCGGTGAGAATCGCTAGGTATCGATCGTTAAGCTAATAGCTTGCTCGCAGAATTTTCGATGACCAGTCGGGGCAAACTGGATTTTATCGGCGCAAGATTGTTGTTAAACGAGCGCGTTCTGATTAACCGAGCAAAGAAACGGGATGCTGCTCGATTTTTCCCGCTTTTTGTTTCTTCCTTAGAGATGGCCGGCTAATTGGGAGGAAATCTCGAACGTTGGAAGGGTTGAAGTTATGTTGATAACTGTTAACGCGCTGGTTATAGAAGTATATTACTTCTGTCGTGAATTATAGCGCGGAAGCTTGTGACGTGATATACTTGAACTTGGTGAATTTTATTCTCTGTTTCAACCCTAAGAAGCCTAAAAAAGAAACAGGAAAATATTCACAAAATTCTAAACTTTCAGTTTTTCATAAAATAATATGCACTGGCTGCTAATTATTTATTTTTGTGTTAGAAAGCATTGCATTTAATTATTGCATACAAACGAATTAAATGTGTTCATTTTTTTTTAATCCCAAAGAAGAGTCAAAAAATGTCCAAAAAATTCTAAACTTCAGTTTTCTTCGTAAAATAATTTACACACGCTTCTAATCATTTATATTTGTGACAGATAACAGTTGCATTTAATTATTGTATACAAACGAATTAAATATGTTTATTTTTCTTTAATCCTAAAGGAAAGAAAAAATATCGACAAAATTCTAAACTTTATTCTTTTCATCAAATAATTTGCTTAGCCTGCTAATTTATTTTTGTGTCAGAAAGCATTTGCATTTAATTATTGCATAAAAGCGAATTAAATGTGTTTATGTTCTTTTCAACCCAAGGAAGAGTAAAAGAATTTCGATAAAATTCTAAACTTTAGTTTTTTCATCAAATAAATTGCTTAGCCTGTTAATAATTTATTTTTGTGTCAGGAAGCAATTGCACTTAACGATTGCAACTGCCAATAACTTACATTTCCGTCAGAAAGCAATTGCATTTAACGCTGGCAAAGAAGCGTGTTAAATAAGTTTATTTTCTCTAAATCCAAATTAAATGGAATCTTCGTAAATTCGAAGTTAGATCTCCCGACATCTCTTCGCCTTCCCAGGGTTAATTTAAGAGACTACAAATCGTAAATTGAATTGGGTGTGAATTGAATGCCAGACTAAACAACATGCTCGATAAAATACCTGTAATTTGTAATTATTGCGAAAAATTCCCGGAGGACGTTAATCGACAGGTAATTTACAAAGATAAAACTAGAAATGAACATAACGTGTAGAACGTTACTTCATCTACAATTTCCACAGAATCAAAGAGACCTGTGATATTCTTCTAATCCGACGTAATTCAATCGACATTCTCTCGACAAACTAATATACACCTAATGATACTTCATTCCCAAAGCATCGAATTGATTATGAAATTTATTGCTCCGAACGTGCGCTGTGTCTAGGATCGTTAGTTGAGGATTAGGACGAAAGGCTAGAACTGAACTTGTGTAAAACACGGTCCTTTCTCTTCCCTATGAATCGCGATATTTGATTCGATCGTTAAGCTACCGGATGCCTGTCCCCTGGATTCTTTAGTTAGCACTCGTCTTCGTGTATTTACGTTGATTTCTGGCCGCGTGGCAGTCGCTTTACGAGTAGTCCGGTTAGTTGAGGAACTTGTTCGAGTGCACTTATAGTTTCAGTCCTGGTCGCCTTATACTTATCGTTCAAAAGTGATACTTCGTTACACCAGCGTTAACTTTTACGTTTTCTTTCGATACCTTCGATCGTTATATTATATTACGTATGTATTCACGATCCAGAAACAGGCAGATTTTTTGTTGCTGTTGTAGTTAATCGGTTTAAATATAGCTAGAATCTTGGTTTTTCTCGTTTTTGAAGTAACGCGGTCGGGTGATACTTTGTGACATTAATACGTAGAAGGTTTTTATACTGATACGAGTTTTTCTTGAGCATAACATTTTTTGTATTAGCTCTTTTTTAATTAGCGCCTGGAAAGATTCAATGGTCAATTTGTTAACGTTGTTCACATTTGTGTTTTTTAGTGAATATTTTATAATTATTGTAGGAACCGACGGAAAAAATACTGAGGGACCCAACGGGAATCGAACCTTCGTCTTAGCAAGCCGAGGCTTTGCGCGCTACGCCAACCACTCCCTCTCTCTATTCTCCCTGTGGGGGAGTGTGCCCGAAAGTGTCGAGTTGTTGAACTTAGGTCATTCGAGGGCGAATGTCAGTTCAGGATGGCCGAGTTAGTATCGGGACCTCCATACTCAAAAAATAGGAAACCGGCACGGAAGAATACAGAGGGGAGTGGTTGGCGTTAGCGCGCAAAACCTCGGCTTTGGTAAGCCGAAGGTGTCCCGGATTCGATTCCCATTGGGTCCCTCAATATTTTTCCGTCGTCGGTTCCTATATATGGAGGCTCGTCCGGGATGGAGGCATCTACGGCTGCACGAAGCACAGGAGGTGTGCGATGAAACCATGTCGAGAGTGTGCCACTGTGTGGGGGAGTGCGCCCGAAAGTGTTGCACTGAGGACATTCGAGGGCGAATGTCAATTCAGGATGGCCGAGTGTAGTATTGGGGCCTCAATACCCAAGTAGGAAACCTCGAAGGGAGAATAGAGAGCGAGTGGTTGGCGTAGCGCGCAAAGCCTCAACTTGGTAAGCCGTTGGTCCTGGGTTCGATTTCCGTTGGGTCCCTCAGTATTTTTCCGTCGTCGGTTCCTATATATGGAGGCTCGTCCGGGATGGAGGCATCTACGGCTGCACGAAGCACAGGAGGTGTGCGATGAAAACATCTCGAGGGTTGCACGTCTTCCAAAAATGCGTTGTTTCGGCTGTGTGCCTCTGTGTGGGGAAGTGTGCCCGAAAGTGTTGAGTTGTTGAACTTAGGTCATTCGAGGGCGAATGTCAGTTCAGAATGGCCGAAGTGTAGTATCGGGGGGGCCTCCATACCCAAATAGGAAACCGACAAGGAAGAATACAGAGGGAGTATTTGGCGTAGCGCGCAAAGCCTCGGCTTGCTAAGCCGTAGGTCCCGGGTTCGATTCCCGTTTGGGTCCCTCAATATTTTTCCGTCGTCGGTTTCTACAAAATGTCAAATAAATACTTCATTTTAAAACAGCGAAATTTAATTCCCCAAATAAGGTCACCAATTCCACATCTCTGCAAGAATGGCAGAACGCAATCTTCCAAATCTTTCGTCCCAAATAAAAATACCTCTGTAACCGAACATTCTCATTCCACCATACTACCAACTCTCCTCTCACTTTACCGAAGATGAAAACGCGTTACTTTCGAAGCACCACACATACACACACGAGGTCTCTTCTGTCTCGCGTTATTTTCAATGGCAAAAATTGTAAAGCTCCCCTTGGAGGGCGTGCCGTAGATTTGCAAACATGTTTAACCAGAGCGGTGAGCGCGCGAAACCGAAAAATCCATCGGCGAGTACCGCCCACCTCTAATTGCTATCGGTGAATCGCGGCCACTCGCGGTGAAATAATAAAGAAAAATAGAGAAGAATGATCCAACAGCAGCGCAATGGAATCTGGAGTATCGTCGATTTTATTTTGTATTATAATTTCACGGCGTGTACAGACTCCACTGTCTCTCCTACTATTCCTCTTCGTCTCGTTGCAAGTAGATCAGGCCGTTGATAAAGGGTGGAATACGCAGCGAAGTATAGTCGAGGGGTGGCCGAGACGAGCTCGATTCGATATCTCGCCGAGTCGAGCATTAATGCGCTATTAAGACGCATAGAAAGGCTTTAGGGACCGTTGACGGACTGGCCAGATACGGAAGAAGGGACGGTAGAGCGAAAGAGGGAGGAAATACAGCAAAAAGGAATTCACGATAAAGGGATAGAAATGTCCGGTGAACATGTGATAAAATAATGTCGCGGAGATTTTCAGCGAAGGAATGGGATTAGCGAAAATGGCAACGCGTGCAAACGTACCACATCAAAACCGGAAAGAGATAAGTGCTGTTGCGTGAAATACGAACAAAAGAAAATTAGCTGCTGCGGACGAAATGAGGCGACAGGTGCAACTTGGTTTTCCCTTTTTTTTTTTTTTTTTTTTTTTTTTTTTTAGTGTAAACTAGCAGTGGTAATTAGCTTAAAATCAAGTGCTGCGACGTGTTTGAAACAGTGCGTGGAACATTGGCCATTTTTCTGGTAAGCAACCGGTGACTGGTGATAAGTGGTTATTATTCGTTCTATTAACGACTAATGAACGACTTTGCGAGTTGCTCATTAGCTCGTGCATCTCTTCGTGTGCGATTCTGAATTAATGACACTCTTCTTGATAGCTTTTATTTTAGTTTAGAAAAGTTTAGTTAAACATTTGCTTTAGTGTATAGGGCAAAGTAGCCTAATATGAGACCCCAGCATATCTCCGTTACAGAACTCTTGAATGTCGTAGCGATGCTGTTTTGTTTCGCAATTAACCGCGTTAATTATCAAATTAAATATGAAATTTGATTGACATTTGTGCAATACGTTGCAGAAAGTTTTTCAAGTGGTTCGATTAAATTACAAATACCTCGAAAATGGTAAGTTTATAATCATTTTCATAAATACCGTTGCATAGTGCATGCAATGGAGTTTAACCCCTTAACTTGCACGCTCGAGTTAATTCGAGCGCGCTAAACAGGCCAAACTGTGCACACTCGAGATAATTCGAGCGGCGTTGTATTTGATGCTGCTATAATTTTTCACACTCGAATATATTCGAGAATTGAAAATAACAATGTGAAAGCTAAGAAAAAGAATCGTGTTATTGATATTTATCATTTACATAGGATTGTAAGCTATAATACTTATTTATTCGAAAATAAAATATAGCCTTTTTCCATGGAACAAAAGCGCAGTATATCGAAATTGTCCACTAAAAGAAAAGTTGAATCAGGAGTGATAACAAATGGAAACCTTTGAGGATGTCGATTTGGTTGGACATTGCTTATCTCCATCCAATCAATGGCTATATCTTCATTGCAATATTCGGCTCTTTTCTGCAATGTGGATCAAAATCCAAAATTAAACTAAAAATTTTGATTAATTTTGAATTTTTTTTATTTTTTTGCCAAAACAATGTTCTAAAGTTTGTTTTTTTTACATTAAAAAAATTGATTTTTTTTGGCCGGTTTTTTTCAAAAAAACTGTGCGTTAAGGGGTTAAGGCTTACTACTCGCGTATCGTTAAATAACGAAGACTTAATCTCGAAGCTACTTAATAGCTATCGTGTTGTTGTTTCCGAATACGAGACCTGTTATAAGAAGAGTCTCGTATTAGGTACCCAATTTTGTTTTAGTGTACAAAGTGTTACCGCTGAGCCCACGAAGTCTGCGGCGCTGAAGAAACAGATTTAATATGCCCAATGTGTGAAAAAAGACAGAAAAAATAGTTTTCTCATATTAGGAACCCATTTTTTAAATCTGTGTGTGATTCTACATTAAACCGACAAACGTAAAAATCCTTGTTCCTCCACGAAGAAGTTTCTAAGAAAGCTTTCAGATTACCAAAGGGAGTACAAACAGAGACCGTCCAACCAATAAACAAAAAGACTGGTCAAGCAGAACTATAAGATAAGAATAAAAGGAAGGAAAAAGTAGAAGCGAAAGAATGTATTGTAATGGTAATCACGGAAATGGATAAAGAAGAAAGAAGAATAAAAGGAGGATAGACTTTATAGAAAGTCGTACAAAAGCTGAGCGTGAAATCAGAGGCATACTCCAGAAAATGAGAAGATTTACTACGAGAAGAAGGAGGATCAGGTGGAAGGATGGAAGATGGTAGAAATAAAAAGGAAGAAAAATAAGAAATAAATAGGACAGAGATCCTGTCTACAAACTTGACCGGGGACGACACGGTCCACCGGAGATCATGCGAGGCACGAAGCGTGTCCGAAACCTATTAAGTCTGTCTACCTGGTCCTAAAACAATAATGTTTGACGCAGGTGCAACGCTGCGAGTGTTTCGTTCCATTGAGCCTGATCCATGGTTTACGGTCCCTCTCTCGATCTCCGTGGGCCGTTTTCTCGATCCTCTCTCACTCTCTCGTGAATCACGAGAAATCGGTCGTGGACCTTTGATCTTCGTAGCTAAAGTTGTTTCCGACCCGATCCAATTATGCATGTCGGCCGTAATTATGGGTTTAATTAGATGGCCAGATGCATTCGGTGAGAACATCGGAACCCGCATGCTATGGAGCTTAGGGGCGCCTTGATATTTTCGTTCGAGTGATTAATTACCTTTGATCTTGAACCTCTGTCTTTGTCTCGGCGTCAATGGTCAGAGGGTAAACGCCGTGTGCGGGTAAAGTTTTGTCGTAATTGTATGCGCGGGATGTTTGTATTTGCACGTGAGAAGATTTTTCCACGTTAATTCGTGGATCTCGAGGATCGGTAGGATTTGTAAACGAACGTGAAAAATAGTTAGGGAGAGATGAATACCGATGTTCCTTGCGTCAATTTGGGAAAACAAGGTGTTTAGGTTTTCAATTAGCGCGTGTGGGAATTATTACGCGTTCTGTTGAAAATATTCGTCTTTCGTCTTTCGAAAAAAGTAAAATTTTAGTTTAGAGGATTTGATTTTTTTCATTTTTTGTGAATATTGGGGCTCTAAAGATTCAAATTTAAAGGTCTTTAATCCTTTTTAGTAGGGCCGCTTTTTCCACGTGTAGGTAGATAAATATTTCTATACTTTATATTAAACTGTCTAATAAGGAATACTTGAGCAATTAATGTCATGGAAGGAATTGTCATTTTTCCATTGCATATTTATATCGTACCCTACTTTAAAAGTGCTGTGTGACAGGTGACTGTAGTTGCACGTAGTGCATAACGAAGGTCGCTTCGTAAAAAGTGACTACAGTCATCGATAGTTAAACAGAACTTGCTAAATTTAGGTTTACTAATGTGAATTGTCAATTTTGATGAAATTTACGAATGAACATTACGAATGCAAAAATTTGTTGTAAAACGTGGAAAAAAACAAATTTTGCAGCCCTAAGTTTAAGGGAAAGTTTCACCCCTTGTACTTGAGACAGGTGCGAATAATTTTTCTCGAGCTACGTTATACCTATGTTTCATAAGAATTTGAGATTTACTCCTGAGGACCTGCAGATCATCATATCATTCACTATTTTAATGTTCATATTGAATACACAATTATTTCTCAGAAAAATACCTCAATTACACCCCAAAATAATAACACTCAAGAGAACCTCTTAACCTCTTATCTTAATATTTATTTTAAATACACAATTATTTCTCAGAAAAATACGTCAATTACACCCAAAAAATGTCGTCAAATTTCTAAAATAACACTCAAAAGAATACGCCTTTTATCTTAACACTAACCATACCATGCCCCAGTCAAATGACCGGTTTTAAAATTTCAATTTAAAACCATGCACCTGTTTTTCCTCTGTATTTTCTTAAAAATAAAACTATGTAATTTATCTAAAGGCTGTTTCCTATATTAAATTGACAATCACCTGCATTCCTTTCGGAAGAAATATGATTATTTCGTAACCGGTCGTTTGCCCGGATAAGTGTCGGTACGGTCAGTGTTAATATTCGCATTAAACACACAATTATTTCTTTCAAAAGTACCTCAATTACACCTAAAAGAAAATCGCCAAATTTCTAAAATAACAGCCAAGTGAATACGCCTCTTATCTTAATATTCGTATTAAGCACACAATTATTTCTCAGAAAGACACCTCAATTACACCCTATAAACAAATCGTCAATTCATTAAAATAACACCCAACAGAACACGCCTCTTATCTTAATATTCACATCAAATGCACAATTATTTCTCACAAAAGTACCTCAATTCCACCCAAAAAATAAATCGTCAAACTTCCAAAATAGCACCGTTTCTATAATAGTCGCTTCGTTGAGGCAACGCCAAACACCGACGACAGTGTCAGTTCACGACGGAAGGAGGTATCAATTTATATTTTCTTGTAAAGCGATTCCGTCCAGGCGAATTTGCATTCCGTGTGCTGCACTTCCGCAAGAGAATCGTGGCGGTCTCTCTCGTGCAGTGGTAGCCCGGGGGTATTTCCGGTCCGCGTACGTACGCACATCGAAGGTTTTTCATGCGGGCGGACAGTCGGTGCCAGAGGGGATTTGAGTCATCCTTTCTCGTCCAAGCGGAAAGAAGCAGATACGCGGAGAAGAAGAAGAAGAGGAAGGTGGGGTTCTTCAACAGTATGGACCGTAGGATGCGCGTCATTGCTTCTGGCATATCCTCGATCGCGATCCTTCTCTCCTTCGTCCTTTTTCAGTGAAATTATATGAATTGATTCCTCATCGCGATCGACATCCACGGGAATATTAATAGATCGACGACAAGGTGAACAGAGGAGTTAACGTTTCCAGGCGTTTTTGTCGACGATGCGCAACCGAGGACCATGCCAGAATCGAAGTGTTCAGTGAAGGGTTATAACGTGAGCAAAAAGGAAAAAGGGTACCAAGAGTACCGCGAATACATAAGGCGGGGAATATTCAAGCATAACGCGCGTGTATCCGATCAAACGAGGCGGCAGAAACGGAATTTTTATAGGAGAGATTCGTTGCAACAAAGAGAAGAATCAGTCGAATTCGCGAGTGTTGAGATCGAACGGTCTATTAAAATTTACATTTCCTTCTTTAAATGGTCCTTTTGAAAGATTGAACTGCTGGGATTGTTTAATAATTTGTTCCTTCTAGGTGTATTTAAGTCGTAAGTTTTTCGTAACGGAAAAATTTATTTTACCTCTCAATTATTCTAATTCGTGAGTGTTGGGATTGAACGATCTATTAAAATTTATATTTCCTTCTTTAAATTATCCTTGGGGAAGATCGAACTGCTTGGATCGTTTTTTAATTTGTTCTTCCTAGAGGTATTTAAGTTTCACGTTATTTTGCAACATCGAAATTTATTTCAGCCGTCAATTATTTCAATTCATGACTATTAGGATCGTACGATCTATTAAAGTTTATATTTCCTTCTTTAAATTATCCTTTGGGAAGATCGAACTGCTTGGATCGTTTTTTAATTTCTTCTTCCTAGATGTATTTCAGTTTTACATTATTTTATAACTTCGAAATTTATTTCAGCCTTCAATTATTCAAATTCACGACTATTATTATATATTACATATTGGGAGACTAACCTGCTTGGATTATTTATTAATTTGTTCCTTCCAAATGCACTTCAGTTGTAAACTTTTCGCATCAAAATTTATTTCAGTTTTCAATTATTTGAATTCACGACTATTAAGATTGAACGGTCAATATTTTTTTTAAATTATCCTTTCGGGAGACTAATCTGTTCGTATAATTTATTAATTTCTCCCTCTCAAATGTACTTAAATTGTGCATTTTTCGCAATATCGAAATTTGGAACAATTTGTTTTTCGATAAATTACACCTACATAAAGAAGAATTGTTATTTCGAGAAAAGAAAAGATGCATAAAGAATATTATTTCCACGTAACGAGCAATTTATTCATAGTCTTCTAATATTTTACCAACGTCGGCAAAAAAAAATCGAACACCGGAAGTAAAATATTCGTTGCTCCGAATTTCCGAAAAAATACGCAAAACACATTTAATCACTCGGTGACGTCATCGGAGGCAGGCTATCGTCAACCGTAACAGCCTGTGACGCACCGATAGCTGAAATACACCAGTCCGATCGGTCAAGTATCATCCGGAAAGACAAGCAACTTGTCAGAGGGTGTGTTATCGAACATTAAAAGCGGATACGCGTATTTGCAGTGACACAAATCACTTTCCAAAGCCTTCATTACATCCACTTTACACAGGCACTCTGCTGGCCGACCGGGGAGCACCGATCGCGCGTTATTAACACCGGTCATCGATACCAAATATTCCCTATCTCCTTGTCCATGGCGTATATATATATATATGTATATATACGTACATATCTAGCCATGCGTAGGCCGTAGAACAAGCATGTTCTCATTCTTGCATCCGTTTCGTAGTTGCGAGAGTACGATTGCGCGTTAGCCATAGGTCGGTCAACCTAGGAACTCTTCCATCGATAACGCCAATCCCGGCCGAGTGGATGTTTTATTCAAGGGAAATTGATCTTCCGCGGCCAGCATCGTGCATCGATGCGCCTCTCTGTGTGTGTGTGTGTGTGTACACGATGCACAGTGTACAAACACATGCTCATAGTGGCGGCGCGAGCTTTATTCCCGTGGCGACACGTGGTAATTTATGGGGGAAAATTGTCTGGATCGTGACGGCCTGAGGTTCATCGACGCCGCGACCTGAACGAAACGAGACCGGTGCATGTATGTATGTATGGTATACAGCCGCCGCGTGGTGAACGGAAGTCGATACTTTGCGTTCGCGTTGGTAGCTTTCGTGTTACATGTGTCGACACTTTGAACTTCGTCGGGGGAATCTTGGTGAATCGCTTTTCCTAAAGGATTATTGGGAAAATTGGGAAATTGATTGTTCGTTTGTGTGTGTGAAGGATTGGGTTTTCCTTTGTGTAAGAGCCTATTTAGGATAATACACCTTGAGACGTGCTGGGTGTACAAATAGTAATTCAGGGACACTACAACTCTTTATGAAATTTAACTGTGTATCGTAGTATTTGTCACATTGTTAATTGATTAATTTTAAAAATTAGTTGCTACAAATTATGAGAGAATCGAAAAGGGAAAGTCTATTTTCAAATTGTGTTAAATCTATTTTCTAGGGCATTGAACTTAGGGTAATATATCTTTTAATAAGCAGGGTGTATAAATAGTGGTTTTGGAGACATAAGCCTTTATGCAACTTAACTCTGTATCGTAGTATTTGTCACATTATTGATTATTTATAAAAATTAGTTGCTGCAAATTATAATGGAATTGAAAAGAAAAAATCGAATTTGTATAAGAGTATTTTTTATAGCAATAAACTTCGATAATACCAGGATAATACAACATATCCTTTGACGAGCAAGTTGTGCAAATACAGTAAATTCTCTACAAGTGTCAGTCAGTTTGGATTCTACAAGTGTCAGTATAGATGGTCCTACGCCTAGGCTGCGTCATTGCTGCGCTGTCTGTCAAGCGTGTAACGCTACACCACTCGGTTTCTTTTACGAGATTTCACGGCTCGACAATTCATAATAGAAAAATATAATTTCTTTAATTTTACTGTTTTCCATCTGAAACTTTTTTTTAACATGTTGGTGAGATTTTTCCGATGAAAATGATATCAAACACGATATAATATGTCGTGTTTGATGTCATTTTCATCAAAAAAATATCATCAATATGTTAAGAAAAATTTCGGGATAAAAAAACGTAAAATTAAAAAAGTTGGTATTTAAATCACTTGGTTGTCTCGACTCACGTCTCATCCTTATCTTTTATTCGCTGTCCTTGTCTACGTTCGGCAAACTACAATGGCGGGCGCGAGGCTCGAAAACGTAGTCCCTGACTCTACAAGTGTCCGGTGTAGCTTCCTTGCGGACTGACACTTGCGGAGAATTTACTGTAGTGGTTTAGGGATATAAGCCTTTATTGAACTTAATTCTGTATCGTAAAAACTAGTTGCCCCAAATTATACACACTACAATCTCGTCATATTTACGAATACACTTTTCGCATAAAATCTAACAGAAAATAGAATCGATCGGTCATCGAAATAAATAAAATTACATTTAATATATAAAATTAGAAACTGCTGTGTTAGCACAACTTAAATAAACGTAACACACGATAGGCTATTATCCAAAATGCTCCGGAAAACCGTTGGAGCCTCCTCGTTCGACTTTCCAAGGAAAGGACTTAGTTTATGGCACCCTCAGGTACCCGCGCGTTTTCTCTTCCTGGGTGACAAAGTCCAGGCCACCAATTCGCCGCCGAAATCTCGCATTTCTTACAGCTGAAATTTAGCAAAACTATTAACACATTCACCGTAACTCCCAAAGTTATTAAACACATACAAGCTGTTAAATTCAAGAATGCACCGCACATAATTGCTCTCCACCTAAACACACTTTCTAAATTCTTTCCCCGCGGAATACAAAATCCCGAGCGAACCAATCTATCAAACCCCGAGCAACACAATCATCGTTGTTCCGAAACTTTCGAAAACCGTATCTTTCGATCGTTTACCAAAACACCCGGAAGTCCATTGGCCTCCGATCATCCCAACATCGTTGTCGGAACGTTTCAACTTTCTTCCCACCTAGTAAGAAAACTTCTACAAAACTGTGCTTCAACTTTTACCATCGCTAATACCTCGAGGCCCACGCCAGCGATGACAATAACGGCTTGTCGAGGATTTCCAGGAAACTCTGTTACGGAGTAACTTTGCGGGATGATTTTCCCCCATGGGGAAACGGTTGATCGCCACTGTGCGTGCAACCATGTGCACACGTGAGTGTTCGGTCACCGGACCGTTTTATTTGCGCCGGTTATATCACAGGTGTTATCTTACGTTGCTCGCGCAGCAGAGGAGGGAAGGTGAAGGTATCGGATGTTACACGGCATAAGGGCAACGTTAGACAGGACCGAATTACACGGGAAACATTGCTCCTTTTACTTCGGTTGTCCTCGTGCTGCTTTCGTTGTCTCATTTTTGTTGTTGCTGTTACTTGTTCTACAGGGAGGGATGCTGTTTAGATGGTTCCGGGATTTTGGACGAACGCCGTATGGTCCGGGAACGGGCAATTTTCGGCACGATTAAGTTGCCATTGAGGGGGAGGAATCGGTGGAAAGAGCGAGTGGAAGATTGGTTGACTTTGGTTGGGGGTTTACAGTGTGCTTCGGACGAATTGGATTTTTTTTTTCTGTTTCTTTCTTTTTTATGGAAAATGATCTTTTGTAATAGTGAGACGAAATATGGGAGAACGCTGTGAATTAGGAAATTTTAATTGAGTCGGTGAGATTTATCTAGAAATTTATCTTTTTCAGAAGAATTCAGTTTTAACTTTCATTTTCGAAAGAATTTAATGTCAATTTGCATTTTCGAAAGAAATCAATTTCAATTTTCATTTCGAAAAGAATTCAATTTCAAGAGAATTTAATGTCAATTTTAATTTTCAAAAGAATTCAATTTTCATTT
This sequence comes from Habropoda laboriosa, assembly GCF_001263275.1. Lineage (NCBI taxonomy): Eukaryota > Metazoa > Arthropoda > Insecta > Hymenoptera > Apidae > Habropoda > Habropoda laboriosa. The sequence continues at coordinate 56,918 of NW_017100696.1, read as the reverse complement.
TCATTTTCAGAGAATCTAATTTCAATTTTCAAAAGAATTCAGTTTTTATTTTAATTTTCAGAAGAATTCAATTTCAACTTTCATTTTCAGAAGAATTCAATTTCAATTTACATTTTCAGAAGAATTCAATTTCAATTTTCATTTTTGACAGAATTCTGTTTCAATTTTCATTTTCAAAAGAATTCGATTTCAATTTTCATATTCAAAAGAATTCCATTGCAATTTTCATTTCGAAAAGAATTCAATTTCAAGAGAATTTAATGTCAATTTTAATTTTCAAAAGAATTCAATTTTAATTTTCATCTTCAGAAGAATTTAATTTCAATTTTCATTTTCAGAAGAATTTAATTTCAATTTTAATTTTCAGAAGAATTCAATTTCAATTTACATTTTCGGAAGAATGCAGTTTCAATTTTCATTTTCGAAAGAATTCAGTTTCAATTTTCATTTTCGAAAGAATTCAGTTTCAATTTTCATTTTCAAAAGAATTCAATTTTCACTTTTATGACTAACGTTATTTCCGTACTAAATCACTAAATTACACGAATTACCCAAAATAAGTACGAGAAAATTTGACTACAAATTTACAAAATCACACATAAATCTTCAATCTCAATCTAAAAGTCGTCACAACATACTGTAGACGTCACGCACTTCCATCATTACTACTCTAACTTCTCAAATCACTACCCTTATTCCACCATATCACGCCTATATATAATTTACGCTCTTTCCACAGTCACTTCTCGCATTTAAATACGAACAACATAATTCACTGCATAATTAAATCACAAAAAAAAAAAGAAATTAACTCACGTCGCTTCTAATCTCACACATGCACGAATAACGACATAATAATCGTTTCAGAACATACGTATTATATCAGCATTATCATTCCACATCTACCAATTGAAAATTTCACACGATTGAACACACACAGAAAACCGTCAAGATCCCCGACTCACTGTTATCTCATTATCAGGTTATCGCCAACTATCAATAAGACTGCCGTATTAACATTTCTTCTCGCATTAGCGTCATTAATACGACGTTGCATCCATCATTTCGCGTCGCGTCACTATCCATCGATCCACCAAGCCTTATTCACTACCCGATAACTTTGCATCGCA
>NW_017100696.1:47852-55769 GCF_001263275.1 Habropoda laboriosa | reverse complement strand
GGTTAATATCGCCTTGTATCCTCGGCATTGTCGTGCTCATGCAACGATACAACGACTATTGTTACAATAAAACCAGCAAAAAAAGAACACAACACTGCCGCGTCACCGGTCAACAAGGTGTTAATTAGTAGCATTATCGTCGATTTTTCTCTCTAAATTACTCGCTGTGAAAACGTTTATTAGCGATAATCAAAGCTCCGCTCTGTACCTACGTAGCGAGACTCGAACCGCTTACAATCGCACGGGCGGCTATTTAGGATCACGGGGATACCGTTAAACACAATGTGTACAACGTTACAACGATGAACCATAGACCTCGCGCGTACCTCCAGCTCTCTTCCTCTCGCGAGCTCTAAGGGCCGCGTAAGTTTATAATAGATATTAAGCGGAACAGTTACGCGGCAGGATAGGAAAAAGCGTTCTTACTCTCCTTTTACGACACACAACCGTGATACTCTTTCTCGCGGAGTGAGCGAGAGAAGGGGATTCGCGCGTGTAATTTTCGGAACGATTAAAGCCTTCCTTCGTGTGCGAGTTCGCGGTCCTTAGGTAGCACCGTCGCATGTTCCGTGGCTCCGCAGGCTGGCTCTAAATAAGGCGAGGAAAAAGCGCGAGCGATAGATAGCGTTAACGATCGAGCGACGATAAATTTTCACGGCGAGCTTCGACAAATTTAGAAAGGCTATCGAGGTGAGATAGGAAGGTAGCGGACTACTGTGGATGGTCTGCGATAGGATTGGAGGAAGCGGAGAGGTGAGCTGAGAGCGTCGGCAGTTTCGGTAGCGGTTATCGCTGAGAAGATTCTTTTCTCTACGAGAGGGTTTAGTAGGTTCTACAGGGTGATTCTATTGGATTATGGGAGTTATGGATTGTTAAATAATTAATAATCCTTATTACAAGCTATGAACTTTATTTCACACAAGGAAGGTTCGCTTTTTCTACTTGGTGGCAAGAGCACTGTATACGGCCTGAGAACGCTCCTACGCAACGCCCTAATACAGTAAATTCTCCACAAGTGTCAGTCCGCAAGGAAGCTAAACCTGACACTTGTAGAGTCAGGGACTACGTTTTCGAGCCTCGCGTCCGCCTTTGTAGTTTGCCGAACGTAGACAAGGAGAGCGAATAAAAGATCAAACACGACATAATTTGAACAACATTTACTGATTAACACGTTCACTGTCACGACAGATATTTCACTGTATTGAGATAAAACAGACGCCATGTATTACATTACATAGAGTCGGCCTACCGTTTGACTGCCAGTTGGAGAATTGCCCTGCCGTTTGACCGACACTTGTAGAATCGGCCCTACATTTGACTGACACTTGTAGAATCGGCCCTACATTTGACTGACACTTGTAGAATCGGCCCTACATTTTTTTTTACGCGGAGGTAGGCCGACATTATATTAATTACTCAATAAGTATTAATAAGTAAATGTTGTTCAAATTATATCGTGTTTGATCTCATTTTCATCAGAAAAATCTCACCAACATGTTAAAAAAAATTTCAGATGAAAAACAGTAAAATTAAAGAAATTATATTTTTCTATTATAAATTGTCGAGCCGTGAAATCTCGTAAAAGAAACCGAGTGGTGTAGCGTTACACGCTTGACTGACAGCGAGCGAGATAACATAGGCGCAGCAATGACGCAGAACTAGGCGTAGGACCATCTATACTGACACTTGTAGAATCCAAACTGACTGACACTTGTAGAGAATTTACTGTATTATCTACGACCCCGCTTGGGACCGAAGGGCCTTTTGTCACGTATTTACTAAACAGAGGTGGTAAAACGGATTTCTCCGAACGTATACGGGAGATTGTTAGTAAGTGGAATTTTTGTGTGTCAGGTAGGGATGTTGGTTTTTATTTTTATTTTATTGTTGAGCCTTCGTTGTTTAGTTTGGTAAATTAAGACAGTGGTACGAGTGGTTTGTAGTTTATTCGATGAATCTGAAACATCATTTTTCTGAAAATGAAGCTTCATATGGTATTCTATATTTTCGACCGTTTCACTGACACTATATTACGCTGATGCATTTAGATAGTTTTTCTTGAACATGAAGTTTCTTACGAGAAAATGGTATTTTATATTTTCGACTGTCGTTTTTGTGTAGATTTAACTTCGTTTAGATCGTGCCACCTGTTTGCTGAAACTCTGTATTGTCTAGAAACACGCTTTCTGATGTATTACTGAAGCATTTAGATAGTTTCACTACTAGAAAACGAAAGAATCTGGCAATTGGTGTATCTATTTATTCCTAGCAAAGAGTATGAACGCGAAACAAACGAAAATGTGTCGAAAAAAAAAAAACAAATAACCATCTGTTTCTTCTCCAATAATTGTATTTCGCTGATTCTCCCCTATTAACGCCGAATTAAACGTATTAATCTCAAATTTATATTTTTACGAGTTAATCTGAGTAGTAACATGTCCTGAATGCAGGTTTGTCTTTTAAATAAGCGTCAGCCAAACATAACACTTGAACAATTACTAGAAACCAAAATGATTAACTCCACTTATTGATATTCCTCCGATTCTAGGCGTGAAAGCACAAGTTCTCCTAAATAAAACAAACGTAAGTGACTCATGTTCCATTGTAGAACGAACACAGCAGAATCCTTTCCACTAGAAACACACGATGTAACTAATTACCCCAAGCGAACATTGTCACCTTCCACCTAGCATGTTAACATTTACACTTTTCTCCTGGAGAACACGTTTAATCTCAGAATGAATTACCGCATTATCGAACAACCATTCTTCTGTAGCATTGTATTCCTCTTTCTTTCGTTACAAGCTCCTCGCAACTGAAATATCCATCTCCGTTACGATTCCCTAGCAATCAGCCCATCACATCTAAGGTAATCGTCCGTGATGTCATTCGGCTCGAGAATAAAAGCCGCTTCGAGCAATATCTCGCGTCGTCGAAGAAGCACGCGGGCTTCGATGCAAACAGAGAGGGCAAGAGAGAGAGAGAGAGAGAGAGAAGAAAGGTACGAATGCACGGGACGTAAAGCTCGCAAACAAAGCATGAGAATGGCGCGACCTTCTTTAATTCCAATCGCCAACCGCGAATTACAGGCACTTAAACGTTACACCGAGGCCCGGGGTAATATCTTACTCGGCGCACGGCCGTGATATAAACTCCCCGGCACGAGGATCATAGAAGCTGGGCACGGACGTGCAGTCCTCCTCACCTTGAGTGCCAGCCAGCGAAACAGCATTATCTTGCCGAACGTGGCTCGGTCACATTGCATTATTTCGCCCCGAGCACTATATTAAGGAAACGAAATTCCTCGTAGAAGACGCACAGCGATGTATGCACGCCGTCCCTAACATTCGCGTGGCGAACACGGCTCGTGTGTACACCCGCTTAACAAATCTAAGACGTCGCTTCTCCTCTATCGTCTCAGGAGAAGCTGCCTCGAAATGTTTACGATGGAAAGTGGAGGCGTACACATCGTTCGTTATCACCGTCTCCTCTGCCAAGAAGCTTTCTTTTCCCTCTCCTCCTTAGTCTCTCCACTTGTCATCCCTTTTCTCGTTCCCTGGATTCTCTCCGTTGTGTTCTGCTGCACGAGGTAGTAGTTCTCGGTCCTTCTCGCTCTTCCTTCGGTTCGACTCGATCTTCTTCTCACCTTGAGTCTCACTCTTCCTCTCGCTCTCTCGATACACACGGGGCTCGCTCTATTTGGCCTCTGTTTCCCAGTCGCATTCGGATTCGCGTGGCGCGCGTTACTCGCCGCGAGAAATGATCGTATAAGGCGGAGGAAACTGGCCTTAGATGGTTTGAAAGACCGGTGGCAGGCTACCGGAGGATCCAGGTTCCTCCCCTTTGGTCGGACCGTGGATACGCAAAAACTAGGATAGGCCTAGATGGCTGTGTTCCATGGGAGACAGGGGAGGCTAGAGGGAGAAAAATGCGGCTACCAGAGAGGAACGGTGGAGAGAAGAGACGCGCGCTACCTTTGTACACGCATGTAAGTACGAAGAAGGGAAGAGAGGCGCTGTAGGATTGATCGTATGAAGTGGAGAGGAATAGAGAGAGAGAGAGAGAGAGAGGTTGTACGCGATGTGGGAAGAAGGGAGAGAGAAGAGAAGAAGGAAATGAGAGACAGAGGCGGTAGATAGTGCTGGAGTAGGTACATTCAGCCTAGCCGGCCGGACAGTGCACTGAACTTGGCAAGAAATCCAAGGTTGTATGGCTTAATGATCTAGTTTCTTCGGTAGCGATATGATTTACCATTATGCATCCACTCACCCGGCTCTTTCCGTGCCAACTTGCGCTGCGTTCGACAAGGAGAGCTTCTTGGGTGATGGTGCGTCGTGGAGAGGGTCTGATTAGCAAATTTTGGGGAAGCTTGATCTGCAGGAATGTCGGTCGTGGATACAGCTTATCGAGGATTCGTGTAATTGGGAGAAGGTAGGAAGAAGCCCTTCAAGTGGTAGAAAAGTGTCTGGTTCAGTGTCTTGATTAGCAAATTTTGGAGAAGCATGATCCATAGGAATATGGATCGTGAAAGTAGTTTTTCAGGGCGAAGATAGAAAGAAGCTTCTCGACTGATAGAAAAGTGTCTGGTTCAGTGTCTGATTAGTGTATTTTGGAGAAGCACGATTCTCGCGAATACAGGGCCATGAAAGTAGTTTTTCTAGAGATACTTATAATTGGACGAAAATAAGACCCCTTTTGCCTCGTAGAAAAGTGTCTCTGGTTCAGTGTCTTGATTAGTAGATTTTGGAGAGGTATAATTCGTAAGAGTCTTGGTCGTGGAAATAGCTTTTTCAAGGATTCGTGCAATTGGGAGAAGGTAGGAAGAAGCCTTTCCAGTGATAGAAAAGTGTTTGGTTTAGTATCTTGATTAGTAGATCCTGGAGAAGCCATGATTCTCACGAATATAGGCCACGAAAGTAGTTTTTCAGGGGATACTTACAATTGGGCGAAAATAAGGAGGAGCCTTTGACCGATAGAAAAGTGTCTGGTACAGAGTCTGATTAGTGGATTCTGGAGAAACGTGATCTACAGAAATGATTACGCGAAATTAGATGCTTATGATTAGGCAAAAATAGGTAGAAAAGTTTCCGATCCGGTGTCTGATCAGTACATTCTGAAGAAGCACGATCCGCGAGAAAAATAATTTTTTTGGGGATAGATGTAATTGGACGAAGATCAGAAGAAGCCTTCCGTCTGATGGAAAAGACGGAAGAATATCGACCATGACAAGCAGCTTTTTCGGCTATCCGTGTAATCGGGCGAAGCCAGTAAGAAGCCTCTCTCCCAATAGAAAAGTGTCTAGTCCTCTCTATTCTGTTACCCGCTTGTTTACACGTTCACTCGAGGAGAGATTGATGGTCCCCAGGTCGTCTACTTTTTTCATCAATCTCCGCTTTCGTGAAAAGCTTCGCATTTATCATCCGACGAACCTGGGCCGTATCTATCATTCACCCTTCTTGGTTCGATCCGAACCCCTGAATCACGAGAAAAAGAACGTCACTTGGTGCGCGGCACGGACCGTCGGCGATCCCGTTCGAAGGTTTCCACGTAATCTCGGAAACCGTGCATGTCTCGTTAATTAAATTGCTCGATACGCATAATTAGCCAGGGAAAAGAAGGGAGAAGAGAAAAAGAGAAGCAGTAAGAACGTTAATTCGCGAGCTGTTGCTTCTGCGTCGCGCGCTCAACGATCCAATTCCTTTTGACCGAGATATGATTCACCATTGTGCCTCCGCTCGATGTGCTTCCAAATCGAAGCTTCTTCGTGAATTGTGAAAAAAGGAATCGGGATAAAATCGTCAGCGGTACCGTTGCATAGGGATGAAATTGTGCAGAAACGCTGATTTATCGCGTCCACTGTGAAAAATAAACGGAAACGAAGGGAAACGTTACTGTTATTAGCGCAAGGTGGCTATTAAAGATTACCCTTTATTTGGTCTCAATCACGAGTCCAAGCGACTGGTAGAATGGAGAAGCATAAATCAGGTCGCATAGCAATCATCCGGTGTTTATCCCCTTTTTTTTCTATTACCACGACCATTATTAGCTAAGTCTACGTAGCACGGATGAGTAATTATTCTGAAACTAACCGGAATGCAGGCTCGATTGCTGCTAACGGTGCTCGTTTCAAATTACCCCGTCAATGGAGCGCGCGATATTTTGAATTGGAACGTGTAATATAGAGAGTCGGTTGACTTTTAAACCTCTCTAGTCGTTTTTCACAATTTGATTAGCTCTTTTTTTTTTTTATCTATCGTTTTGCGTATCCTAGTTTGGTTTTAAACGTTTCGTACCCTCGAAGTTTGTCAACATCTTATTTTTAATCGCGTCAATTATGATAATTGCGGCTGGAAGCGTTAGCTCTGATGACTTGTTCCGGTAAATTAGATTTCACGATCACTTGACCGTCGGTCGGTAAAAAATAGTCGTTTAGCGAGAGAGTTTCTCCGATCACTTTCCCTGTTTGTTTTGGTAACTAAGGCCAATTTAGTTTTATTGGATACAAGCTGGATTGGAAATGATGGTTTCTCCGCGAGACTGAAAAAGGAGGTATCTGACATCGTCGATATTTTAAGAGGATTTGGGATTCTTTCTGCTCTTCCAAGTAAAATATTTAGAAATGCAACGGAATTTGGAAAGTAAAATTTCTTGGACGTATTTGTGTAGTTTTTGAGCGACGTTAAATAACTGTCACTTGGTAAATAATTAACGAAGACAGAGAGCAGATTTATGGACCTCCATAAATTTGTTCACTATAGCGAAATAGAGAATACATTTAATATTTAAATAAAATAGTACAGTTTATTTCTACGTTAGTTTTAAAAAATTTCAAAGAAAATCCGATTTGCAACCTCTCCTACAATAAAATGACCTCCGAGTGCAAAGGGTTAATATTAATAATTTTATTGATTATGATAATTACCGATATCTGATTATGGCATAATTTTTGTATCGATCGATATTTTAACGATCCCATTTTAATTTAAATTACCAACATCTATTTTCAATAATGTATATCTCTGTAATCATAAATCCCACATATTCGATTATTCAGTAAATGTAACTTTTAATTAAAGAAAATTTTAAATACGTATCCTTTTAAAAATTACACGCATTTCAAGTACCACTAAAAAATGAATATACAACAATGTTCAATTCTTTCCAAATTTTTCTTTGCGCATAACAATAAGCATCAGAGTCCCTAAAATCCTAAGTCCCCCATTTTCCTTATCATTCTCCATTACACAGCTCGGAAATGGTCCGCGAGCGAAACCGACCTACGGACCTTGATACTTCATCGGGAGTATCTTGGCCTACTATCTGACCTGTAACATCAGAAAAAGAGAATCCGTTACTGACAGGCCAGTCTTAGGGTGTCGCTGGACCACTGGATGAAACTTTTTTACCCCGATCCTGTGTCTTCATTTTGTGACGCTCGTTCTCGTTACTCGAGTGTCCCCCGGTAGGTAAGGTAGAGGTTATAATACGAATCGAGTCGTTGAGAAACTCGAGAGCGGATTTCTGGTGGGTCTAGACTTTGTGTCCGGTAACACGATCGTCGATCATCGGCGACCGTGCTCTCGCTACGTTGCTTCTTCATCGGGTTACCGTGTGTTCCTGGTTGCCCGAAAATGGTCCCTAACGGGGGGGACGCCCTGCTCGTTATTTTCGTAATAACGGAAACTTTTTTTCCCCCCACGGCTGGACCTCGTTCTGGTCATTAGACAGCTTTTTTCGCGTTACGTGGAAGAGGAACTGTGCCGGCCGGACTCGAAATTTCTCGACCGACCGCAGAATTTTTATTTGAACAATTCGGTCAGAGGTATTTTTGCGCCATTTCGCCCAAGCGTTGTGTAATGTGTGAGCATTATTGTAAAAGCGTCAGATTTTTTTTTTTTTTTCCCCTTCTCGAGGACG
>NW_017100696.1:47190-47762 GCF_001263275.1 Habropoda laboriosa | reverse complement strand
GACGTGTTAATACGAGTGTAACGTAGGATTTGCTTGTTATCCGTGGAGGGAACTATTTTAAATTCGAAATTTTCCTCTGGGTGTGAATGATCGAATATTGCGAATATTAAATGTGGATAATTTGATGTAGAAGAATATTAATAATAATTGGAATTGAATATTAAAGGGAATATTGAGAATGATGCATGGCTGAGTTGTTTTTTTCTCTCGAGGATGTATTTAATTTAAATGTAATATAGGGTTCGCTTGTTATCGTGGAAGGAACATTTTTAAGTTCGAAATTTTTCTCTCTCTGTGAATAATGCAATATTAAGAATATTCATTGTGAATATTTTAATATGAAAGGATATTAATAATAATTGCAATTGAACATTAAGAAATTGCGAATCACTGAGATTTTTTTTCTCTCGAGGATGTATTTAGTCCAATATGGGATTCGCTCGTTATCGTCGAAGGAACTTTTTTATCTTTTAAATAGTGATAATTCGAAACTTTTCTCCCTCTGTGAATAATTGAATGTTAAGAATTTTAATTGCGAATAATTTAATATAAAAGAATATTAACTGCGAATA
>NW_017100696.1:1489-47028 GCF_001263275.1 Habropoda laboriosa | reverse complement strand
AAGTACAAATAATTGAATATTAAGAATATTAATTATGAATAATTGGATATTAAGAATATTAACTGTGAATAATTTAATATAGAAGAATATTAACTGTGAATAATTGGATATGAAGAATACTAATTGTGAATAATTGAATACAAAAGAATATTAAGAATAATTGAAATTGAATATTAAGAATGATGCATGCCTAATTTTTCTCTCTCTTTCTCTCTCTCGAGAATGTATTTAATACAAATGTAATATAAGATTCGCTTGTTATCGTCGATGGAACATTTTCAGCTTGGTAATAATGATAATTGGAACTTTTTTTTAAACATTTGGTTAACGTCGCAACTACTAAATTATCAGCGACAGTAGTTGACATTTCCCTGGTCATACTATTTCGTCGATTATTTTGTTTCCCTTAATAATCGAATTTTATCCTCGTCGACATTGTCTTCAAGAAGCAGTCCCAATTTGTACCTGTCACGATTTTTCCTTCGAACTTTTTCTTTCTGCGGATAATTGAATATTAAGAGTGATGTATGACAGACGAGTGAAATTATGTCTAGGCACGCTTAGATAGTGCCATTATGATATAGCGTTGAATTAGTTCTTATCGTGGTACATATTGAAGTAGGTTATTAAAACTGCCTAAGGAAATGAATAACCATTATGTAGTTACACGTTACGGAACTGTAGTTATCTGGAACATTTTCATGTACATTATGATTATATCGTACATTTATTTCTTCATTTAGGGACAATATTTTAGAACGGGCGAGAAAGCGATACGAGAAAGAATGCAATCTTCTCGGAACATCGTATCGGTGCTGTTCTTTTAAAATAATCTAATCATTTGCGTAACTGTACATTATAATTGCCATGTGTCCTTTATGTTTACACATCGTTTATAATTGAAATTCTAATAATCAATCTCGGTCTAATGGGCTCTTCGTATTATACTCGGTGAATAGCAGTGCCCGAGAGTAAAAGAGCGTTTGAAGCGTGAAATAAAAATATAGAAATGATTTCCTGATCTCTGTTAGATTGGTTAGTATTAAGTAATTTATTTTTATGTTCATCGAAATACCATTTGCAGTATTTATTCGATTTTGAAAATGTGTTGCAAGTAATTCAATTATATATTTTTCCGGGTGAACTTGAAACGGTTCATTGAAATATATATTTGTCTTATTATACGCGGAATGAAATATTTCAATATTATTTTCATAAATTCGTATCTAACGTACTATTTATTTTTCTGTGTGAATTAAATTTTCTGCATTAGGCAATTTGTTGATATTCATGTTTAAGGTTATGTATCTTAGAGGGAGTAAGCGGTTAATGTCAACAATGATGGCCTCAGGAAAGTAATGTTAACAATATTAGTCAGGAAACATAATATTTGAAATAATCCATGCAAGTTTAGAAGCCTAAAATTATTTCTATCGTTATACAGTAATGTCTCTACAAGTGTCAGCCAGTTTGGATTCTACAAGTGTCAGTATAGATGGTCCTACGCCTAGGTCTGCGTCCATTGCTGCGCTGTCTGTCAAGCGTGTAACGCTACACCACTCACAATTCATAATAGAGAAACATAATTTCTTTAATTTTACTTTTTTTCATCTGAAATTTTTTTTAACACGTTGGTGAGATTTTTCTGATGAAAATGATATCAAACACGACTTTTTTCTAAAACGACAATAGATCAGCGTACGTACGTATGATTCATCAGTCGGATCTAACAAAGTATGAATATGTCTATGGACACGAAATAGCGCAGGGGAGGGCAAGGCTGCCTGGAGGACACACGTGCAGGAAGTGGCACGCCCTTCGGAATGCAGTCGAACATTGTGAACGGCCGCGAGGTACAAAACAAAAGAAATGCATTCTAATAGGTTGCATACGCACGTCGCGGCCCTTTCGTGCCTCGACTGCCCCGCGACTTTCACGTGATATTCGATTCTTCGATCGAAAACCCATCCAACGAACCACGTGTTTGCATTCTGGTGACGAAATGTCGTCGAACCGAAAACGTTCTGGTGGTCGTCGACGACTAACTCGTTACGGTTTGGTGTAATACTTTTCTGGGTGTTTTTGAAGAGACGTTATTTTATGCAATAGTTGAAGTATGGTCAAGATTAAATGCATTCGATTTGAATAAATGGTAATATTTGTAGTCTTCGTCTAACGCATCACACGGTATATTTAAATAGTTTTAGTTCTAACTATTGATGTATTATTCATGCATATTGCGACGTGTTGTGTTAAAGTGAAAAATTCATCTCGGCGCCGTGGACGAATTATGTAAAATTGGCCCGGTATTCGACGTGTTAATGCACTTTCTAATGTGCAACTCTTGGTAGAAAATTTTGGGCATTTAATTGGACGTCGGAAGTGGATTTAAGCGCTATTTTTCACTGTTTCAATCTTTTCAATTATAAGATTGTAATGTAAAATGTACGACAATTTTAATCACATGTTGTAACAACCTCATAGATTCTTTTAACCCTTTTCAATGCAGTATGCAACAAAAGCTCCCGAATTCTAAATTCCAAAAAGCAAAATACGATTTCTTATACCTTAATGTACACTTTTTTTGAAATAACTCAAATTTTGAAAAAGTTTAAAATGGAAAAAGGATCTCAGTGGAGAGCTGAGATCTTTTAGAAATTTTAAAAATCTACCAAGTTCCTTCTTTTTTTAATTTTTAAACAATAATTGTACCATTTTATGTGAAATTCAAAAAAAGAATCCACATCTTCTTCTATAATAGAAGAAGAGAGAAACCCATAAAACCGGTAAAATTCAGCCCTGACCATGTTCGAAACTCTGCAATTCTTCAGAAACCTTCAAAACCTACGAACTCTCTATTCGTAACATTCCGAGTACACAGTATCTGTACCACTCCGTATGCTCTCGGTATTGTCCGCTAATCCTCCTAGAAAATCCTCTAATTAGAAAAACCGCGGACAAGAAGAAACCGAAGGCACTCTACCGAAGCAACACATCTCGAACGTGACGTACTTGCCTCTGAAACGGTGAGTTCAACAATACCACGAGCCTGCGGTATGATTGATAAATTGAATGATAAACCGGCAGGCACGATTGGCCTTCTCATCAGCACAGTATCTGCCGGCCGATCGGAGGACAAAGAGAAAGAAGAAAGAGGGGATGGGGGAAAAAGGAAGAGTACTCGGCAAGGCTGCTTGGAGGACACGCGGACAGGAAACGGCAGGGCCCTTTGGAATGCAATTCGACGATGCAAACGAAATTCATTCTAAAGCGACTCGTGCACACACGCACGCACACACTGTCCTCTTGGTCCTCGCGATGCACGTTTTGCCTGCGTGACCTAACGCGACGCGATGACCAATAGAGAGAAAGGGGGGAAAGAAGAAAGAGAAAAGGTGAAGAGAAGCTGAAAAAGCTGAAGAAGGGGGGTTAGAGGAGGGAGGAAAACGAAGAAGACCCCACGGAGACGTGATGTGCCTCTCGATGCGAATTCTAAGCCTCCAGGCTGACGGCCTCCGGGCCCCGAGGGCTTCTGAAACCTATGAGAGCTGCCATCTTTTCCTCGCTAAGCTCGATACACACACACACACACACACCTACCTCTTTCCTCTCTCTTTCTCTGTCTTTCTGTCTATCTCTCTCTTTCTCTCTGTGGATGCAGCTAAAGTGGAATGAACTCCTTCCCTCCGGATGAACACTCTTGCTTGTCGTGGCTTTAATGCACGTTAATTGATGGCGACCACGCGGTTCGATTAAAATTAAAGTGATTTTAAAGTATACGTTCCTGGGTCGGCGAGATGAGCGTTCGCGATCGAAAAATTGTGAGAGCGGGTTTCACCCCGGATGGTCGGTTCAGGAGAGCCAGTTTATCATTTCGCGGATTATGAGATAGTTTAGCGCGATTCAACGCGAATTTCCTTTACACGGGAGCGGCTCCGCCTGTGGATTTTAGTAATACGAGTATCCTTAGGAGGTCGGAGGAATTTGTGATTTGTTGCGAAGTACGGCTCGTTGGAATTCTGATTCGAGACGTATATACGCCTAAATTGAATCCTACAGTATGATGCACAATGATGTTTTTGGGAATTTAGGGTAAGATTTTGTCAAATTTTCTGTGAAGTTAGTAGCCTCGTATTCACGCGAGATTCATTCACAAAAAGTTCTAATTCAAGACACAGGTGGTATATAGGGTGAATCCTGAAATATGGCGAACATGATTTTTTTCAAAATTTAGGGTAACATCTTGACAAATCATCTGTGAAGTTAGTAGCCACGTATTCGCACGAAATTCGCTCATAAGAAGTTCTAATTCGAGACCTAAGTATATAATAGATTGAATCTTAAAATATGACACGTGAAATTTTCTCGAATTCTGGAGACGATTTTGTCAAATTTTCTGTGAAGTTAGAAGCCTTATGCTCACAAGAAATTCTAATTTCAGACGTATATAAATTGCATCTCAAAATATGACGAACATGAATTTTTTGGAAATTTAGAGTATCATCTTGACAAATCTTCTGCGAAGTTAGAATCCTCATATTCTCAAAAAATTCTAATTCCAGACGTATGTAAATTGCATCTCAAAATATGACGAACATGAATTTTTTGGAAATTTAGAGTATCATCTTGACAAATCTTCTGCGAAGTTAAAAGCCTCATATTCTCAAAAAATCCTAATTCGAGACGTATATATATATAGATTGGATCGTAAAATATGACGAACATGAATTTTTTGGAAATTTAGAGTATCATCTTGACAAATCTTCTGCGAAGTTAGTAACTACATATTGAAATTCCATTCCTCTTGACAAAGCAACCTAAGCATTTAACCTCAGTCGAGCTTCAAAGTACTGCACACCGAAAACCACGAAACCACGACAGTGCCTCGTCAGAATTTATGTGCATATATTTCAATAATCAATTTATCACTAACGCAAAACAAACCGAACTTCCTCAAAGTGGAGTAGCAAAACTTGAACCACCGACGTGTCAGCCCTTCTTCCTCCTAGCAATTTCGAATTCGCTGCATCACCTATTTACGCCATGAGCGATAGATCCGTTCAGCAATTGTTTACAGAAAATCGAATAGGGCCACGGTTTTTATGTTCGAATGGAATCTTATATCTGCATTAAAGAATCCCGAAACCAACGCGAAATATTCGAAATTTTCATAGAGTTTCGACTATTTTTCAGCGTGAAAAATTTCAGCTAAGACTGCGAAAATGTAGCGATTTTTTTCACGGCGGATTTATTTTGCTCTTCGAGGCGTTTTCTTCGTTATCGCTTTAAATTGGCGACGTGAACACAACGACAAACGCAGAAAAGAGACACCGAATCTCACGGATTAATCTGAAATTATTGTGGCAGTGACAATTTTCATTTTCATAGCGTTTCCACTATTTTTCAACGCGTAAAATTTTTGTTAAGACTGCAAAGTTGCAGCAATTTTTTTTCGCTTTCCAAAGCCTTTTCTTCGTTGCCGCGCTAAATTCGCGACGTGAAAATACTGGCAAATGTAGAAAAGGGAAATACTGAAATTGTATTCATTGCGGCAGCGAAAATTTTAATTTTCATAGCATTTCCATTATTTTTCAGCGCGAAAAATTTCCGCTAAGAATGCAAAGTTCCAGCGATTCTATTGGCGGCGAATTTATTTCGCTCTTCCAGGCGTTTCCTTCCTTATCGCTCTAAATTTGTCACTTAAAGACAATAACAAACCTAGAAAAGAAAGACACTGAAATTATATTCACTGTGACAGCGAAAATTTTAATTTTCATTGCGTTTCGACTATCTTTCAACGCGAAAAATTTCCGCTAAGAATGCAGAATTGTAGCGATTTCACAGTCACTTTAAATTCGCGACACGAAAACACCGACAAACGTACCAAAAGAAAAAAAAACACCGAATCCCTCAGATCAGCGCAAAAATTTCGAAAATTTCGTCCTCCGGCGCGAACAAACCTACGAATTTCGTTCTCCACAGTCGCAGTCTTGTTGCCGCTCGTCCTGCGAAAATTTCGCTCTGGTCTTCGGGGTTCCTTCACGCGTTAAACTCGACATTTTATTCCCGTTTCGCGGAATATTCCCGCAACGGGGATAGAAGAAGATCCCGATCGCAGAAGCGCAGAATCAGGTGAATCAAGGTAGACCAGGTGGAAACCTTTGTACAGTGGCACGCGAAAGGCGCTGCATCATCCATTTGGATGGACGGTACGAGGTTGTCTCTTGAGAAAAACTAGGAAAGACAGATGCGTAGATGGACTTTTATTGCCAGCCTTTGCCATAATGGAACGCGCGACGTTCCTCTTTCCTTGGCGCATTTACCACGCATCCGAACGAATTTCACTTGGTTCTTGCCGGCGTTAGAAGAACCGCCGTTTCACGGGGCGAACAATCATTTCTATCAATTTTTTTTCACCCGTCCTTTGCCACCGTTCACCGGGTGAATCTAAACACCCGACTTCAGTCTTCCCGTTCTCCTGGAATTTCGTTCTGTCACGTGTGAGTGAACTCAACGTGATTCGTTGTTTTACGCGGTTTGATGCCCCAATGGATTTTTCTCGGTGTTTTGCACCTTTGCTCGAGGTTAAACTTCCACGTGACGAAAAGGTTTTGTGAATTTAGTTATTCGTAGAAAATGCGTGAAATTTGTAGATTTTGCGATTGTTTTGCCCAAGGAAGGATTGTGGTTTAATGTTGAAATTTCTTTTTGGGAAAAGTAGTGCATCCGTTGTGATGGTATGCAAATGATGAAAATCGCGTTCTTTGTCGTAACGCGTAAAGTGTTAAAGTATTTTAATAATGTATTTCTTACTTCAAAAATTTTCAAAGAAATTTTCTGTTGGAAACAGCTGTCATCTGTTATTTTTTTTTTTTCTTCAATTTCTATCACTACAGGTGTGTGTGTAAATAAGTTACATTTAATGGAACAGTTCTAGTAGTAATTTATAAAAGATTATATTTCAATTAGCTTCCTCATTTTTCCATTTGAGTAGAACTTTATTAACTCAAAAACTATTGATCGGGCATATAATTTTCTTGTGCCTCAAGATCTTCGTACTGAATGACTTCTTCACTTTTAGACTTTCAGCTGAGAGATTTAAATGTAATAGTTTGGATTTGATTGACTGAATTAAAATTTGGAACATTTTGAACATGATTTGTGGTTGTATAACACTTGATAATAAGTTAAATAGCAATATATTTTATAACAATAACTATAAACACACGTGAAAAGAAATGATGATAATTTGATCAACGCTCTCTAAATATATCTCGCAATAAATTCTCACGTACTCACTGATATCAATAACAACGCGCTTCTTCTGTTTTTTACCCGCAGTTACCCTGTATGATCCGCTCGTTTACCAAATCTCGAGACGATTAGACGCGCTTCTTCTGTTTTTTACCCGCAGTTACCCTGTATGATCCGCTCGTTTACCAAATCTCGACATACACTACCGTGCGTAAGTATTTGGCCACCCTATAAAACGGAACAACTTTTTTAAAATTGGGCCAAACGACTTGACTTTTTTTTTGAGAAGTTAGAAAGATTTGTTTACTAGATGACGTGTGCAAAAAATTTTGAAAAGATTACAGTTTGTGGGAATCGCGAAGAAAATTGTAAAGGTCATTGTTTACAACTTTTTTATCTAAGCTTGTAATGAAAATTTAAAACATACGTTTTGTAGATCTATGTGAATTATATACGTGCTGATAATTTCATCGAAATCGGTTAATGTTGTTATGAGCTACAAACGGTTACAGATTGTGAAAATCGCACTATTTCACGCCTATAACTAATAAATCTGAAGATTCTTACATCTTTCGATGCCTGTCGCTTCTTTCTCCATCCACCGATTTCGATGAAATTTTCAGCGTGTGTATAACTGACATAGATCTGCAAAACTTATTTTTTAAATTTTCATTACAAGCCTAGATAAAAAAGTTGTAAACAATGACCTTTACAATTTTCTTCGCGATTCCCACAAACTGTAATTTTTTCAAAATTTTTTGTACACGTCATCTAGTAAACTAATCTTTCTAACTTCTCAAAAAAAAAAAGTCAAGTCGTTTGGCCCAATTTCAAAAAAGTTATTCCGTTTTATAGGGTGGCCAAATACTTATGCACGGTAGTGTACACACTACATTCACGCCATCACTCACAACTTATTATTAAACCAATTCCACATGATTGACTGAATTTACATTTTGAATAGTTTCAATTAAAATTTGAAATATTTTAAGTTTGATTGTTTAAGTTTAAATTTTTTATAGTTTGGCCAAATTTAAATTTCGAACTCTAATATAAATTTAAATTCGAATAATGTGAATGCTATTGCCTGAATTTAAATAATACAACATTTCTCTAAAATATTCCCAATTTCCAAAGAAAACAATTCAAACCAGTCGCAATCTCGAGTAATCCCGCTTCCTCCCGATGATCTATAGATCCACACTTCCCAGATGAAGCATCGTTTCCGTGGTCATACGACTGTTGCGACTCGACGATCGCGAATGTCGCG
Source organism: Habropoda laboriosa (assembly GCF_001263275.1). Taxonomy (NCBI): domain Eukaryota; kingdom Metazoa; phylum Arthropoda; class Insecta; order Hymenoptera; family Apidae; genus Habropoda; species Habropoda laboriosa. The sequence goes on along the minus strand of NW_017100696.1, from coordinate 38,504 downwards.
TGGATCCATGGATCGAGAGGACTCTCGGACAGACAGACGGAGAAAGATAGATCCGCGGAGGTGAATGAAAATTCTCTCGCTAGCCCGATGCTGCGTTACTATCGCGCCACGTGGGCGTCTTCCTCTTCCAATCTCCTCTCCTATCTTTAGTAAATTCCATTTGGCTTCGCGCGCGCGTTCTCGCGTTTCCACGAACCCGTCCTCCGTCGTTTTTCGCCTCGTCGAAATGCCCGGCGAATTTATTCAGCGGCGTGTCCTCGGCGAACGACATTTATGATGTTTATTCGACGGTACGCTCGCGGTGGTATCGGACATGCGGGCGGATCGAGAATAGACTTTGAAGAGCCGTCACCGGTGTTCGAGTTCCACGCGATAAGGGAGAAGGATCTCGCGACAGATTCTCCTTGTTTACGGCCGATTTCAGCTGCTTGATCTCAGCAACAAAGCGGAAAAGAAAATCTCTCTCCTCCAATTTGTTGCGACCTGTTGCTCTGTTTGCCTCGAATTTCTCACTGAAAGCCGAGGATCGTTTTCAGTTTTACGAGTCGACTTTCAAGTGTTTAACGTGTCTCTTTTGGAAATTTCGCCGGGGTTTTATGGCAATGCGATGAAGTGTTCCTCTTGTTCGGTGTGGTGGGTTAATGGTGATAAAGATTAAGCGTGGAGTGATAGGAGAATGATTGAAAATTGTAACGGAAGTGTACGGTATTCGAGAAGGGTGGAAATGTTTGGTGGTTTTCGAAAAGAAGCGTCGAACGCGAAGTGTTTGTTTTTAGTAATGATTTCGTAGTGGGTATTCACGTGCAATGCGATATTAATGGAGACTTGAGAAATTCTCTGTTCTTGTTTAAATTCACTTCTAAAATTCGCAAGCACCAGCTTTTAATATTTTTAAATATATTGAAAAATAACGTAAAAAGTTAAATTTCAAGTTTGTAGAAAAGTACAATGATAAACGTAGAAGAATCTAATTTTACAAAAGACTTACGGTGCTTACAATTAGATCAAATTTTGTAGACTACACTTCGCAAACGTTATTTTCATTTGTTTCCCGAAACAGAAATTTTAGAAGAAATTTTAATACGGATATATCTGGATATCAGAATCCAAATAACGCGAGTATCCGGATACTCCAGTACTTAGATCTAAATTGAGTAGCTGTCCGAGTATTTGGATATTCAAATATTGTGTTTTGCATGTATGTATGTTTCTATTTGTATTAGGGCTTTTACTGCTACTCAAATTTACTGTATCCAAATTTTGAGCGCCTGCATATTCCGGTATTTGGGTTCAAATTGCGTATATACTCGGATATTTGATTTTGAGTACCTGAATATTCCGATATTCGAGTCTAAATTGAGTATCTATCGGGTACTCGGGTTTAAATTGAGTAGTTATCCGAGTACTCGAATATTTAATACTCGGATATTCTTAAACCCGATTTTGAGTTCCTGAATATTCAAATATTCGAGTCTAAATTGAGTATATACTCGGATATTTGAATTTACATTGAGTGACTATCCGAGTACTCAAATACTCAATACTCGGATATTCTTAAACCCGATTTTGAGTACCAGAATATTCCGATATTTGGGTCCAAATTAAGTATATACTCGGATATTTGAATTTAAATTGAGTAGTTATCCGAGTACTCGAATATTTAATACTCGGATATTCTTAAACCCGATTTTGAGTTCCTGAATATTCAAATATTCGAGTCTAAATTGAGTATATACTCGGATATTTGAATTTAAATTGAGTAACTATCGGAGTACCCAAATACTCAATACTCGGATATTCTTAAACCCGATTTTTAGTACCTGAATATTCCAATATTCGAGCCTAAATTGAGTATCTATCGGATAAAGTGTGAGTTGATAAAGAGCCTGTATATTTAGAATTATCACGGCCATCTTCGCTCTAGCTATCGGTTTTTGTAAATATCACGGTTAAGTGTACGTTCTTACGAGACAGACTGTATCTCGCGAGTTACATGACTTCACGCATGACTTTAATCGTTCCAAACTACCCGATTTCACGGTCGATTTACTGGCATTCTTCAAGCCAAAGTTCGTATCCGAGGCACGTTAAATCGCAATCTCGAGTGATCCCTGAGAAGATCTCTTCGTCAGACGTGCTTCTGTTTCAACCAGAAGCTTTTTACGCGAACGACGTGGCTCTCCTCTAAAGTTTGAGATTGTATTTCTTCAGCTGACTCGGACTTTCGGCTTTCAAATAGTTTTTCGAGACACGTACCTACTATTTCAGCCTCTGGTACTGTTATTTGCGTCGCGAAACTGGATTTTTCACGTCACGCGTCGTATTTGTGTGCTGCACTTTATCTTCCGTGAAATGACTTTCGGCTGGCGAGAACTTTCCTTCGTATTTTCCCAGGCATAATCGTAGCAGGATTTTAGAAAATGTGTCTCGCCGAAATGTTCTCGCTGTTGAACGAATTGATTCTTCCAAAATTTTGGATAACATACTTTAATTGAAAAGGATTGTTTTTTTTTAAATTAAATCAATATTCAAAATTGTCTATAAATCTTGTAACAAGTTAAAACCTTGAATACTTTACTATATAGCTTAATAACTGTATCAGAAGCTTTTTTAAATTCCTAAACGAAAATTCGTAAATGCTAGTCCATCGTTTTGAAATTTATTTTGCTAAATTAAGGTAGGGAAGTGTGCAACTGATAAAATTAAGGTGGAAGTGCGTGAAAAGCCTCCAAAAGCAAAATGTGAGCAATTTTTCAAAGGCGCCAATAACAATGAAAGGGTTAAGTTTCAAATTGATCTACAATAAATGTGCATTTAACACTAAAATTGGCGGCCGGGTCAAAAATGACCCATTAGCAATTTTCCAAAAAAAGTGAATTTTCGATACTGGTAAGTACCTATCAGTTTATAACTTTCTATTCGCATCGATATGAACCGAATTTTTCGATCACATTTTACTCACATAAAAATTCACTTTAGAAATTTCGCTAATGGGTCATTTTTGACCCAACCGGTTCTTCTAGCGTTAAAAACAAAAATTCTGAAAAATCTACATGAATTACGAAATCAGTCATTTTATATGCAACAATCTAGTAAAATCACCTAAGTACTTAACACTTTATCTATCGCTAGCCGATTCATTGACTTTTTGGTACTCAACGGCCATCGACCACCAGAATCGACGATTTTCAGATCAGATGGATCTAGTGATCTAGTGATTTTTAGTAAAATTTCTGTTTCACGTTTACTTGTTAACAAACGAAGAGTGACGTCTCTGTTACGAGCGATGTCACATTATTTTCACGCAATAGCCAAAACCGTTCCGGCACTATCGACAAATCCGCGCCCAACAGACGAGTCGGTCGTCGACTCACTCGAACCACGGCCAGTAGACAAAATGTTAAAAATCGATTAAAATCCATTTCCCATGATTGATACCCTTTCACCGACCAACCATATTCCATCCACGCTCCCTGCACTTCCATCTGTATTCCCGATCGCACGCTTCCTCGAACGCAATGGGAGAAACTCATCGAAGTCGACGGTGGAAGAAAAAGCGGGATCCACGATGGCGTTTCCGTGACAGGCGAGACTTCGAAACCTCGTCCTCCGCACACGATATACAAGGGAGAAGGGACGCGTGAACCACGGAGAAATACCACGTCTGTTCCTGTCATCTTTCGTCAAACAGCTCGTCGCGTTTTTACCTGTTGACCGAGATAACCCGGCAGCGTCGCGAGCGGCACGCGCCGGCATTTTCCATTTTTATCCAGGCCACGACGGTGCACGCATCGGCTGATTTACCTGCCTGTCAAGATAACACAGTCCAGTTTTCCCTCGCGGTTGCTGGCAGCGGATCAGCGGCGCGAGCCAGCGCGCGCCACGCGCGCCGAATAGAATTCAAATGCGCCGCTAGAGAAATTCCACGGAGGGTTCGTGATCCCTCGAGTTTGCCGGGGCTGTGTGCGTGCTGCGAGCTAGGCGAGCGAGCGAGCGAGAGAAGTTCGACGTGTGCCAGGAACGCGAATTTCACGAGACGCGCCTTTCAGTCTTCTAGGCTGAAGTTCGACCTCGAATTTCGAGTGTCTGAAGGGTAATCGCAGTCTGTACGAAGTTCGCCCGAGTTTTTAATGAACTCCTGAGTCATTCCGACACACCTTTAACGAGGTGTTGTTTGTGGATGGTTCAAGGTTTGATTAACCCTCGGAAGGCGAATGGTTTCAGATGGACGCGAGAGACGAATGCAGGGTCATTTTGATCCATAGCAAAACTTCTGTTGTACAAAGAAGGAATGGGGTATAAATGTGTATACTTTGAACTATATGTGGAGAAAACGATGGAAAAATTTTGACGGACCCAACCGGGAATCGAACCCGGGACCTTCGGCTTAGCAAGCCGAGGCTTTGCGCACTACGCCAACTACTCCCTCTGTATTTTCCCTGGTAGGTTTCCTATTTGGGTATGGAGGCCCCCCGATACTACACTCGGGTCATCCTGAACTGACATTCGCCCTCGAATGTCCTCAGTGCAACACAACTCATCAACTCAACACTTTCGGGCACACTTCCCCACACAGTGGCACAACAGCCGAAACAACGCATTTTTGGGAGACGTGCAACCCTCCAGATGTTTTTTCATCTCACACCTCCTGACTTCGTGTAGCTAGATGCCTCCATCCCGGACGAGTCCCCATTTGTAGGAACCTAGGGAAAAATATTGAGGGACCCAACCGGGAATCGAACCCGGGACCTTCGCACTTAACAAACCGAGGCTTTGCGCACTACGCCAACTACTCCCTCTGCGTAAATTAAACTCTCAAGAATCGGCACCGATTGATGTTGCGGCACTCAAGGCCGTGTGTTGCAGTCTGTTTGAGGGTTCCAACAATAAACGAATGGTAGCATATGATTTGGTACTTCAAGTAGAAAATGGTATTTCATTTACAAATGGAAAATATGTTAATATTAAAGCTACACAATCCTTTTGCATTTTCTATCTGTATATAACACGAGCAGGTAAATGAAGATGTTAAAGACCTCAATAAGACCTTTACTTGTAACCGTACTTCCAAAAGCGGCTTTTCCCAGAAGAAAAAAACCTTAAATTGTCCTAGCTGAACTCAATTTTCAGTAAATATATTAGAATCAGTTTGACTTTCGCTGGATACAAGAATTCTTTGTACGGTCCTGACCATGGTTTCAAGTACTTATCTGCTCGTATTTCTGTCAATTTCGGGGTCCCGGCAGCTAAAACGTGTTTACTTTGACGCCTAACCGATTTTACGACCTCGCTATATCGTGGCCCCGACTATATGTATTTTATATGTTTCTTGTTTATTTACATTTGATACATAAAATAGGTGTATTTCCTGTATTTCCGACTTTAACGCTGAGTCAAAATCACCCTGCATTCGTCATACGGGGGTTAATGCTCGGAGTGCACAGAGGTCGGTGACTGGGTCAGTTTGGACCCTAACGTTAGAATGACCATTTTTAACAGGTTTGGTACTTTGGTTCTGTCACGGTGAGAGCTTGCCCTCACTGTGACGGCTAAGTGACTGTATAAATGCATTATATGTATATTAACCGAATACGTACTATGTTTCTGACCATTTTAAGTTATGCAGGCAGTGATGAGCTAACGCTCGCAGACTGCATTTTAATAAGTTATTAATGAAAAAATGAAAATATATTCCACGGTTCTGTTGAAGCATCGTCCTTTAACCTTCGAACTATTTTGATTCACATTCTTGATGTCTGTATTTTTATCAGATTTACGTGATACGATGGATGCTTGAACTTGTGCACAGCTAAGATTTATTAGATACTCAAACCGTGCGTTTTGTATGATGTATTACAGTAGATAATACCATTCTATCGTGGAAATTGGTGCATCACTCATACGTGACGTTTGGTAGCGAATGTGTTAATGGTCAATGTTAATTGAACAATGTTTATTGCGATTCACGCTTAGAATGGTCAATTTTAATAATGGTGAATAATAAAAATAGAAGAAATATAGATAAACAACGTTTATTATGATTCACACCTCAAAGTGATCAATTTTTTTTATTTCTACAAATCATAGTATGAGATTGAAGCATTGAACGTTTGTAACATTGAAACGTTACAAAATTTCCAAATAATTTTCTAAACTTGAAAATAGTAAATTTCGTTTCTTTATCGCTTTAACATAATCAAACGGTACAAATTTCGAAGAATTAAGTGTTCTACCTTCGGAATGGGGTCCGAACAGACCCGAGCATCGCCTTCCGAATCTGAAAATTCGTCAAACTTGCCGCTGGAGGCTCGAAAAATTTATATACACACCTACGAATGATTCTGTTCTTTGTTAATAATCCTCTACCAGAAAGCTAAACTGACACAAATCGTGTGTGATAATTTTACAGCAGAACAAAGGACGTTGTTGCAAGCTAATTTGCTTTTCCATAGAGGTAGCATAAAATGACCGTCTCTTTATTCTCCATCCACCTATGTGTAGCTTCGTTGAATTCAGTAACACGAGATAATTTATGTAATTCATTTGTTAATTGCTAGCCAACATTCTCGACGAATAATTTTAATCGTCAATTAGTTCGCATCGTACAATTATTTCTCGCATATTAGTATCACCGTTGAAATGATTTTATGCAAATTATCAAGCAAAATTGTCGATTCGTACGAAGAGGTAAGTGCTAAAATATTAAATGTTATTACATTCCGATGTAAATTTCGAAATATCATCACTTGCGTGTGTTTTAAAAAAGAATCCCTTAAAGTATTATTTCCATTAGCAATTGTGCAACAAGTTTCGCGATTTTTCCAAAAATCCTTATTACCGTTCAAGTTTCCATGTAAGCAGAGGATCGATTCGATCCTGAACGTTTCGTTAATAATTTCTGGTTTCATCGAGTTTCGATTGCCCCGGCTCATCCCTTCGAGCAGCCACTCTCATTTCCGTTCTGCCTATCATACGGAATCACTTTTCTGGGACTACCTACTTAGCTGGATTAAGGAAACTGGTCGAGTAACTGCCAGCGAGGCATCAGATATTGTGTAACTACATCCCGTGGCTCTTCTTACGTTAATAAATAGGCTTGAATAGTGATGAACGGTTATATACCGGCTATGAATAGTGATTGTAAGCTGCGCTAATTTATCTACGAGTACGACACACTGTATATCAGCCGTGTAAACAGTGGGTTATTGTTTCATTTAACAACGTAATTAATTCTTAATTGATCGAGCTTCAATTGATATTCAAATCCTCAGAAGAAACGCAGAAATACTTGTATTGATCTTCGAATCCATGGAACAATCGTAAAAACACTTGAATTGATCTTCGAATCCATGGAACAATCGTAAAAACACTTGAATTGATCTTCGAATCCATGGATCAATGGTAAGAATACCTGAATTGATCTTCAAATCCATAAAAAAATCGTAGAAACACTTGAATTGGTCTTCGAATCCTGAGAAGAATCGTAAAAATACTTGAACTGATCTTCAAATCCCTAGAACAATGGTAAAAATACTTGAATTAATCTTCGAATCCTGAGAAGAATCGTAAAAATACTTGAACTGATCTTCATATCCATAGAACAATGGTAAAAATACTTGAATTGACCTTGAAATCCTGAGAAAAATCGTCAAAATTATTGCACCGTATAGCGTTTGAAAATTTATGCTACTTATAGGTGCCATAGCCATAGAAAAGTGGTAAAAATGATTTTATTTTACAGCCTTTGATTTTAAAAAATTTTTTTATATTATTTTTGCCTTGGTGTGAGTCGTGCCTATTGGCTCAGGGCCAATTTACCACCTTCTACGTCTACGTTATCATCCACTATAATATTTTTGATTAATATCAATTAATCGCACGAGTAATTGTAGAGAAAAATTTTCAAAAAATTTCAAAATTATTTTTTCCTTGGTACGAGTTGTGCCTGTTGGCTCAGGCCCAATTTACCACCTTCTACGTCTACGTTATCATCCACTATAATATTTTTGATTAATATCAATTAATCGCACGAGTAATTATAGAGAAAAATTTTCAAAAAATTCCAAAATTATTTTTTCCTTGGTACGAGTTGTGCCTATTGGCTCAGGCCCAATTTACCACCTCCTACGTCTACGTTATCATCCAAAAATTTTCAAAAAAATCTCTAATATTTTATTCCACAGCGTTCGAAAACATATGCTGCCTGCATAGATCCCTTATAGTGAAGCGAATTATTCGAATTTTTATCGTATTACAGTTCCTTAAGTAGCATGATCGAATCAGAGATCACGTAATGCAAGCTGCGGCAGCGAAACGGAATGCGTTTTACGCGAGATAGGTGATCAACGCAATGGTGTGTCGGTGATATATATTTTTTCCAGCTGTCCAGAACACAGATAACGACGTTCGCGGTTGAATAGTACGGACAGGTGTACGGTCTTCAATCTTTCCCCTGTCTTTAATTGCATGCAAATACGCTCTACTTTTAACGCGGCACGACTTTTACAACGGAACAACTAAAGATTTACACCGGCTGGATAATACGGTGGCCGCACGCGCGTAAATATATCCTTGGCATCGTTCTGCGATATCTAGGGATTTGCAGATTGTTCGTAAATAAATGCTTGATCTTCGGGCAGCCTCTGGTAAGGATCGAGTGATTTAGATGGATAAGAGGAATTTCACGCTGATATAGCTTTTAATGGAATTTATGCATAACTGGGTTTTTTTTTTTTGTGGATAAGAATTGTCAACAATGAATACGCTGTTTTAGTCACTTTCGTCGCAGAGATACAGTAGATCTGTATGTGGGACAAAATCATGTGTAATACGAAATAGAAATTTATTTATTAGCATGCGTTTGTTCTATTTGTTTTTCTTGCGAAGGTCTTTTTTGGAAGTCTGTTGATAAGAATTTATACGAATTCGTGAATAAGGTTTACTTATGTAGGTATTTGGTGCCATTTTTTCAGACTTTGATGCTTATTTACAAAAAATTGAGGACAATTTTAATGTTCAGAATGATCTTCGTTGGTTTGGATTACCTTTTCTCCATTTTTCGGGTGACTGACGAATTCTCTCTTTGAAAAAATATGGCGGTTTTTAGTCGATGAAGGTATCAAGACTTTGTGAAAAAAGGCACCGAATTAATTTGCGAAAAAAACACCGAATTAATTAGTGAAAAAGGTATTAAATTAATTTGTGAAAGAAAGCACCGAATTAATTTGCTACAAAATGCACCGAATTAATTTGTGAAAAAGGTACAATATTAATTTGTAAAAAAGGCACCGAATTAATTTGTGAAAAAGGTACAAAATTAATTTGTAAAACAAGGCACAGAATTGATTTGCGAAAAAAGGCACCGAATTAATTTGAGAAAAAAGGCACCGAATTAATTTGAGAAAAATGGCACCGAATTAATTTGTGAAAATGGTACCGAATTAATTTGCTAAAAAAGGCATCGAATTAATTTGCTAAAAAAGACACTGAATTGATTTATGAAAAAGGCACTGAATTATTTTGTGAAAAAGGTACCGAATTAATTTGCTAAAGAATGTACCGAATTAATTTGCAACAAGACACCGAATTAATTTGCACACCTAGTATATGTACGTATATACGAACACCAATATACTAATCTATAATATACTACACGGCTTTTCTGTGTCGACTCTGCCCACGTTTGAGCACTCTCCGCTTCCTTCTGTCTCTACTATTACAGTAAAACGAGAGAAAGGCACAAGTACCCTAAGCTTAAAAAATATAATATTAATACTTCTTTCTATGCTGTTTATTAGAATCTACCATTAATCAAAAGTGTCACTTATTTCTGCCGGAACATTAATTTTTTATTGACAGAAAATGGCACCTTCTAGGCAGTATCAAGCATGGCCTTCATGCTTTAAATTCTAAGAACTTCCTAGTGGTGATGTCCTTACACCGTTACTTCGAAATACTTTATTTTATGCACTATCTCATTATACGTAACAATGTTTATATTATATTGCACATGTATATATTTTCCACGGTTTACTGTAAATTATGACGTTGTTAAACAAGGGACATTCTAGACGATAAGTAAGTAAGACAATATAATCTACCTAGAACGAGTATTATAACACTTTATTGCATAGACGTACGTTAAGTATATCTATAAATTTTCCGGTAAAGCAATTTGCACAAATATTGCGAATGTGGAATTAAGTTCTACACGTCACCATGATTTTTTTCGTTCAAAATCTAGAAAATGTAAAATTTACGTAATTGGAAAATATAAAATGAGCTTGCAAAATATAGAATAAATTCCATAGTGATTGCTATAAATTTTGTTAAACTAAAAAAAAGGGGTCATTTTTTTCAAGCTTTTGCGAAGAATTATTTCAGTTTTCAAAGTTTATAATTATTTATTACATAAAAAAAATTCCGTAACAATTGCCATAAGTTTTGTTTAACTAAGACATTAAACAAAAGGGGTAATTCAATCAGCCATTTGTACGTTACAGAATCATTTCTTCTTTCCTCCAAGATTTTGCAAAAATTATTCCACAATCTGAAGTTTTTCAATTTCATAATTACTTATCGCATAAAACACACAAATTTTGCTAAACTAAAAAAAAAAGGGTAATTTAATCAGCCATTTATACATTGTAGAACCATTCCTTTCTCCTCCACTATTTTGCAAAAATTATTCCACAATCTGAAGTTTGTAAAATTCACGCTCACTCGTTTCTGCAATCACAAGTGTACCCGGTATACCTAAAAATTTCTTCGAATAATTCCTCACACTAACAATTCCCTCGATTTTATCCGGCTTGCGGATAGAACTGTCCCTAAGCTCTTAACCCAAATACCAAAAGTCTCCTTTTCAAGTCCTTCGCGTTCAAATAAAGGAATCATGAAACCTCGAAGACAATGCATACTACAACCGCTTACGTCACGACCGTTGGAAAATGCAAAAGATTAAGGCTTCGCCTAACTTTCGAGAGGAATTCCAGTTCCACCTCGTCGCGAGATCGAAGTCGCGACCTCACTCGCGGTCTAAGCGAAACGAAGCCGGCGTTACATTCTCCCTTAGAGCGAAGTAATAAAATCTAGGAACGGCGACTCGATACCCGGAGGAAGTCGTCGTTCTTATTCTCGCCAGATTACGTCGTTACCGTCTTAAGTGCTCGGTATCTATCCGCCGATGCTCTGCCTCCTTCCTGCTCAGCTCGGCTCAGCGCAGCTCAGCTAGGACATTATAATTTTCGAATCTCCCGGCATCATTCGTGGATGCTCATACATACATTCATGGCCCATGGATAGGCTGTGAGGATCGGAGTCGTCTGACGACTCCGATGCCTTCTCTCTGCCTGTTTGCTGGCCGTCTATCTTCCTCCTTCGTTCCTCTTCCACTTCCTCTGTGCGTCGCGTAGGTGCTTGATTTTCGAAGCTATCGAATTAGCAAGTTCGCGATACGTTATTTCGGGATAGATTGATTTATTAAGGCGAAGGGATTAAGATACTTTTTAACTGTTTTTATGAGAACAGTGTAGCTAGAAGAGGATTTGTGATGTACACTTCAGGTTACATGTATTAGGACACTCATTGAATGTGAAGAAAATTTAAACGGTCGTTACAAAATTGTTAAGATTGATAAAAATTGTTAATCGGTGAAAATGTGAGGATATTCTTTTTTTTTTTTGTGAGAATAGTGTACCTAGAGGACTTGTGATCTACACTCCAGGTCACAAGTATTAGGATACTTATTGAATGTGAAGCAAATTTAAACGGTCGTTACAAAATTGTTAATCGACGAAAATGTGAGGATATTTTTTTATCGTTTTTATGAAAATAGTGTAGCTAGAAGAGAATTCGTGATGTCCACTTCAGGTCATATGTATTAGGACACTTATTGAATGCGAAGCAAATTTAAGCAGTCGTAAAATTATTAAGATTGGGAAAAATAATTAATGGGTGAAAAGATGAAGATATTTTTTTATTTTTTTTTACGAGAATAGTACACCTAGAGGAAGCTTTGTAATGTACACTTCAGGTCATAAGTATTGGGACACTTATTGAATGTGAAGCAAGTTTAAATAGTCGTTATAAAATTATTAGGATTGAAAAACAAATAGTTAATCGGTGAAGGGGTGTAAATCTAGGAAGATGAGTTTGAATCAATTTTTACGTAGGTGTTTTATTAAGTTCTTGCATACAATATGACTGATTGCATACTTTTTATTACATATGTAATTTACATAAAGTAATAACATACTTTCTGTATGAATACAACAGGTGACCTAATATTTATGAATAATATATGTGATATATACGAAAAAAAGAAAACAAACTCGACGAACATGGGAATTAGCAAAAATTTATTGAAAATTAAATCCCTCGAAATTAAGAAATTTTTTAAAAATACGTAATTTTAAAGTTCGAGAGTATTAGGACCTATCCCCGAGAATCTTTTGCAAACCTTAAACACCGAAATGGAAAATCAAGGTTACTTAGTTTTACTACAATAAATGCATAAAAATTTGCGCAAATTTCTTCAAAAATCTGTAATATCAAATAAAAATATCTATAATATTGAGCAATTCGAAAATCGATTATAAAATCTACCCCAAGAAATATTTTTCAATTTATCCCGTTCAAATCTCGTATTATCGTCGCGATAACACAAGAAAAAAAAGGACGCACTGAAAGGTTTATTACAGCGAAACTCGAACCCGTATGTCTTCCTCGTCGCGTAATTGCTATAGCCGATTGAATTTTCCAGCCTCGTCGACAGATTCCTTCGATCTAGATTCACTATTTAAATAACCACCGAGTATAATAAGTACGGAAATGATACTATTGATACGCTGTAACAGTAATCCATTAAACTTTCATACCAGAGGATATCCGATGCTAGTTTTTTCTATAATTAATTTTATTCATAGCCGGTGATAAATCGAGTCTTTCAGTTTGCAATATTGATACGTTCTCGACGATGGTACTGCAGTATATATTAAAAACGAAATACATCGAAACCAAGGGTTAAGGTAATAGCGTGTTAAGGCGTATCCTGTAGCCGGATTTATGGCAGCGAGTCACTTTCTCAAAACACCACAAGTGTTTATTGCGTTGCCTGCGACACTTAGTCCCTAGGACCGGACCCTGCCATGAATCCTGGAGTCTCCGAACGGAAAATAGAAAAGTGACCCACGACTTTTGCCAACGTCGATGGGCCACTTGACTTTAACAAAGCCTAGAAAAGCGGAGATTCCACAGGATTCCCACGTATCTGTCCACCGAACACTTTCTTCGGTCGTTGTCTACCTTACCCTAAGATAACGCGCTAAGGACGAAATGGAGGGAGGTTGCGATGCACCGCCACACTAACGAAAGATTCTTTTTCTTCGAAACTATTGTAGTTTAAAATATGACAAGTCCTTGGTAAAATAAGTTCTAGGCAAATTGATGCATTTTAATCCTGTGTATAATAAATTTTACCTGACATCGTAAATACCAATGTTAGCGAACAAAGCCTAGAAAAGCGGAGATTCCACAGGATTCCCACGTATCCGTCCACCGAACACTTTCTTCGGTCGTTGTCTACCTTACCCTAAGATAACGCGCTAAGGACGAAATGGAGGGAGGTTGCGATACACCGCCACACTAACAGAGACGAAAGATTCTTTTTCTTCGAAACTATTGTAGTTTAAAATATGACAAGTCTTGGTAAAATAAGTTCTAGGCAAATTGATGCATTTTAATCCTGTGTGTAATAAATTTTACCTGACATCGTAAATACCAATGTTAGCACTTATGGTTATTGCATGTTTCTGGTTTAAGCAAATGATACTCATGGTGATCGATGAATGGTATACATTTTTTCTTTTTGTTGAACAGATTGTTCTATTTGTTAGCTGGAAATTCAGTTTGAAATTTAATCGAGGAATAGTAATGGATATATTCAGTAGGCTAACTTTAACACTAATCGTACCGACACTTTATGTACACCACCGGCCAGAAGTTTGGAATCACCTGGCAATTTACATCGAAATTTCTGTTGTGGAAACCAATAGCACTTGACCTCATTTCGATTAATTTGAGTGACCAAAAGTTCCTTAAAAAATCCTTAAAATTGCTAACTTTTTGTAGAAACTTTTGTGTAACTTACAATGAACAGTGATTCCAATCATTTGCCCGGTAGTGTCTACCTATTCTTACCGTAGGCGGTCAAATGACCGGTTATGAAATAATCATATTTTTCCGAAAGGAACACAGGTGATTGTTAATTGAATATAGGAAACAACGCAGAAAATAGTCTGGATAATAATAAAGAAAATTACATATTTGCATTGGAAAAAATAGATGCATGGTTTCAAATGAAATTTTAAAACCGGTCATTTGACCGGGCGTGGTACGTTTAGTGTTAATACCAAAGTATTGCTAGTTCAAGAATTTTAGGTATTGAATGTCAATTAAGAGAAATTGGTTTATTTGGTTTTAGTTTCTATAGAAATTTTAGACGTAATAATTTTGAACAGTTGCATAGTGCTTGCACATCTTCATTCGTGGCTGATTATCGTTCATCAGTCATCCCCACCTTCGTCGACGTTTAACTCGACTCAGCGGTTCTATCACTCTAGTTTATCGTTGTCCTAAATCTCGAGCACACAGACTCCAGAAAGTAACGCGAATCGATTATATCTCGCCTCATCACACCGCATTTATTATTCTAGCAGCGTCGCAGCTGTCGCTCCCATAATTTCTTGAAATTCCCTTAGATCTCTGAATTGTATAACAAATTCATCGGTTCTTCAACCCCTTTATTTCTCCATCCTTTTATTCTATCATTTTACGATCACACAAGTAGGTGTCATAATTTCTTAAAATTCCCTTAGATCTCCCAACTACATAACAAATTCGCTAAATTGTCTTTTCTTCCGGTTCTTCGACCCTTTATCTCTATTTTTTCATTGTATCATTTTATGATTACACCGATAGGTATCATAATTTCTCTCACTTAATTCTCATAATTCTTTAAAATTTTCTTAGATCTCTAAATCACATAACAAATTCCCTGAATTGTCCTTTTCTTCCGGCTCTTCAACCCTTTATTTATCTACCTTTCCATTTTATCGTTTTACGATCACAACAATCGCTCTCATAATTTTTTTAAATTCCTTTAAATCTCCAAACTGCATAACAAATTCATTGGTTCTTCAACCCTTTATTTCTCTATCTTTCCATTTTACGATCACACCGATAGGTGTCATAATTCTTCTCTCATAGCTTTCATAATTTCTTCAAATTTTCTTAGATATCCAAATTGTATAAAAAATGTACTAAATAGACTTTTTCGGTTCTTCGATCCTTTATTTCTCTATTTCTTCATTCTATCGTTCTACAGTCACATCTATCGCTCTAATAATTTCTTAAAATTTCTTTAGATCTCCAAATTGTATAACAAATTCATTAGTTCTTCAATCCTTTATTTCTCTATTTTTTCATTGTATCATATTATGATCACAGCAACAGGTGTCATAATTTTTCTCACTTAACTCTCATAATTCTTTAAAATTTTCTTAGATCTCTAAATCACATAACAAATTCCCTGAATTGTCCTTTTCTTCCGGCTCTTCAACCCTTTATTTATCTACCTTTCCATTCTATCGTTCTAGGATCACACCAATCGCTCTCATAATTTCTTCAAATTCCTTTAAATCTCCAAATTACATACCAAATTTGTCAAATCGCCTCTTTCGGTTCTTCAACCCTTTATTTCTCTATCTTTCCATTCTACCATTTTGCAAAGACACCGATAAGTGTCATAACCTCTCGTACCTCTCATAGTTTCCGAAAATTCCCTTAGATCTCCAAATTACATCTCAAATTTGTCAAATCGCCTCTTTCGGTTCTTCAACCCTTTATTTCTCTATCTTTCCATTCTACCATTTTGCAAAGACACCGATAAGTGTCATAACCTCTCGTACCTCTCATAGTTTCCGAAAATTCCCTTAGATCTCCAAATTACATCTCAAATTTGTCAAATCGCCTCTTTCGGTTCTTCAACCCTTTATTTCTCTATCTTTCCATTCTACCATTTTGCAAAGACACCGATAAGTGTCATAACCTCTCGTACCTCTCATAGTTTCCGAAAATTCCCTTAGATCTCCAAATTACATCTCAAATTTGTCAAATCGCCTCTTTCGGTTCTTCAACCCTTTATTTCTCTATCTTTCCATTCTACCATTTTGCAAAGACACCGATAAGTGTCATAACCTCTCGTACCTCTCATAGTTTCCGAAAATTCCCTTAGATCTCCAAATTACATCTCAAATTTGTCAAATCGCCTCTTTCGGTTCTTCAACCCTTTATTTCTCTATCTTTCCATTCTACCATTTTGCAAAGACACCGATAAGTGTCATAACCTCTCGTACCTCTCATAGTTTCCGAAAATTCCCTTAGATCTCCAAATTACATCTCAAATTTGTCAAATCGCCTCTTTCGGTTCTTCAACCCTTTATTTCTCTATCTTTCCATTCTACCATTTTGCAAAGACACCGATAAGTGTCATAACCTCTCGTACCTCTCATAGTTTCCGAAAATTCCCTTAGATCTCCAAATTACATCTCAAATTTGTCAAATCGCCTCTTTCGGTTCTTCAACCCTTTATTTCTCTATCTTTCCATTCTACCATTTTGCAAAGACACCGATAAGTGTCATAACCTCTCGTACCTCTCATAGTTTCCGAAAATTCCCTTAGATCTCCAAATTACATCTCAAATTTGTCAAATCGCCTCTTTCGGTTCTTCAACCCTTTATTTCTCTATCTTTCCATTCTACCATTTTGCAAAGACACCGATAAGTGTCATAACCTCTCGTACCTCTCATAGTTTCCGAAAATTCCCTTAGATCTCCAAATTACATCTCAAATTTGTCAAATCGCCTCTTTCGGTTCTTCAACCCTTTATTTCTCTATCTTTCCATTCTACCATTTTGCAAAGACACCGATAAGTGTCATAACCTCTCGTACCTCTCATAGTTTCCGAAAATTCCCTTAGATCTCCAAATTACATCTCAAATTTGTCAAATCGCCTCTTTCGGTTCTTCAACCCTTTATTTCTCTATCTTTCCATTCTACCATTTTGCAAAGACACCGATAAGTGTCATAACCTCTCGTACCTCTCATAGTTTCCGAAAATTCCCTTAGATCTCCAAATTACATCTCAAATTTGTCAAATCGCCTCTTTCGGTTCTTCAACCCTTTATTTCTCTATCTTTCCATTCTACCATTTTGCAAAGACACCGATAAGTGTCATAACCTCTCGTACCTCTCATAGTTTCCGAAAATTCCCTTAGATCTCCAAATTACATCTCAAATTTGTCAAATCGCCTCTTTCGGTTCTTCAACCCTTTATTTCTCTATCTTTCCATTCTACCATTTTGCAAAGACACCGATAAGTGTCATAACCTCTCGTACCTCTCATAGTTTCCGAAAATTCCCTTAGATCTCCAAATTACATCTCAAATTTGTCAAATCGCCTCTTTCGGTTCTTCAACCCTTTATTTCTCTATCTTTCCATTCTACCATTTTGCAAAGACACCGATAAGTGTCATAACCTCTCGTACCTCTCATAGTTTCCGAAAATTCCCTTAGATCTCCAAATTACATCTCAAATTTGTCAAATCGCCTCTTTCGGTTCTTCAACCCTTTATTTCTCTATCTTTCCATTCTACCATTTTGCAAAGACACCGATAAGTGTCATAACCTCTCGTACCTCTCATAGTTTCCGAAAATTCCCTTAGATCTCCAAATTACATCTCAAATTTGTCAAATCGCCTCTTTCGGTTCTTCAACCCTTTATTTCTCTATCTTTCCATTCTACCATTTTGCAAAGACACCGATAAGTGTCATAACCTCTCGTACCTCTCATAGTTTCCGAAAATTCCCTTAGATCTCCAAATTACATCTCAAATTTGTCAAATCGCCTCTTTCGGTTCTTCAACCCTTTATTTCTCTATCTTTCCATTCTACCATTTTGCAAAGACACCGATAAGTGTCATAACCTCTCGTACCTCTCATAGTTTCCGAAAATTCCCTTAGATCTCCAAATTACATCTCAAATTTGTCAAATCGCCTCTTTCGGTTCTTCAACCCTTTATTTCTCTATCTTTCCATTCTACCATTTTGCAAAGACACCGATAAGTGTCATAACCTCTCGTACCTCTCATAGTTTCCGAAAATTCCCTTAGATCTCCAAATTACATCTCAAATTTGTCAAATCGCCTCTTTCGGTTCTTCAACCCTTTATTTCTCTATCTTTCCATTCTACCATTTTGCAAAGACACCGATAAGTGTCATAACCTCTCGTACCTCTCATAGTTTCCGAAAATTCCCTTAGATCTCCAAATTACATCTCAAATTTGTCAAATCGCCTCTTTCGGTTCTTCAACCCTTTATTTCTCTATCTTTCCATTCTACCATTTTGCAAAGACACCGATAAGTGTCATAACCTCTCGTACCTCTCATAGTTTCCGAAAATTCCCTTAGATCTCCAAATTACATCTCAAATTTGTCAAATCGCCTCTTTCGGTTCTTCAACCCTTTATTTCTCTATCTTTCCATTCTACCATTTTGCAAAGACACCGATAAGTGTCATAACCTCTCGTACCTCTCATAGTTTCCGAAAATTCCCTTAGATCTCCAAATTACATCTCAAATTTGTCAAATCGCCTCTTTCGGTTCTTCAACCCTTTATTTCTCTATCTTTCCATTCTACCATTTTGCAAAGACACCGATAAGTGTCATAACCTCTCGTACCTCTCATAGTTTCCGAAAATTCCCTTAGATCTCCAAATTACATCTCAAATTTGTCAAATCGCCTCTTTCGGTTCTTCAACCCTTTATTTCTCTATCTTTCCATTCTACCATTTTGCAAAGACACCGATAAGTGTCATAACCTCTCGTACCTCTCATAGTTTCCGAAAATTCCCTTAGATCTCCAAATTACATCTCAAATTTGTCAAATCGCCTCTTTCGGTTCTTCAACCCTTTATTTCTCTATCTTTCCATTCTACCATTTTGCAAAGACACCGATAAGTGTCATAACCTCTCGTACCTCTCATAGTTTCCGAAAATTCCCTTAGATCTCCAAATTACATCTCAAATTTGTCAAATCGCCTCTTTCGGTTCTTCAACCCTTTATTTCTCTATCTTTCCATTCTACCATTTTGCAAAGACACCGATAAGTGTCATAACCTCTCGTACCTCTCATAGTTTCCGAAAATTCCCTTAGATCTCCAAATTACATCTCAAATTTGTCAAATCGCCTCTTTCGGTTCTTCAACCCTTTATTTCTCTATCTTTCCATTCTACCATTTTGCAAAGACACCGATAAGTGTCATAACCTCTCGTACCTCTCATAGTTTCCGAAAATTCCCTTAGATCTCCAAATTACATCTCAAATTTGTCAAATCGCCTCTTTCGGTTCTTCAACCCTTTATTTCTCTATCTTTCCATTCTACCATTTTGCAAAGACACCGATAAGTGTCATAACCTCTCGTACCTCTCATAGTTTCCGAAAATTCCCTTAGATCTCCAAATTACATCTCAAATTTGTCAAATCGCCTCTTTCGGTTCTTCAACCCTTTATTTCTCTATCTTTCCATTCTACCATTTTGCAAAGACACCGATAAGTGTCATAACCTCTCGTACCTCTCATAGTTTCCGAAAATTCCCTTAGATCTCCAAATTACATCTCAAATTTGTCAAATCGCCTCTTTCGGTTCTTCAACCCTTTATTTCTCTATCTTTCCATTCTACCATTTTGCAAAGACACCGATAAGTGTCATAACCTCTCGTACCTCTCATAGTTTCCGAAAATTCCCTTAGATCTCCAAATTACATCTCAAATTTGTCAAATCGCCTCTTTCGGTTCTTCAACCCTTTATTTCTCTATCTTTCCATTCTACCATTTTGCAAAGACACCGATAAGTGTCATAACCTCTCGTACCTCTCATAGTTTCCGAAAATTCCCTTAGATCTCCAAATTACATCTCAAATTTGTCAAATCGCCTCTTTCGGTTCTTCAACCCTTTATTTCTCTATCTTTCCATTCTACCATTTTGCAAAGACACCGATAAGTGTCATAACCTCTCGTACCTCTCATAGTTTCCGAAAATTCCCTTAGATCTCCAAATTACATCTCAAATTTGTCAAATCGCCTCTTTCGGTTCTTCAACCCTTTATTTCTCTATCTTTCCATTCTACCATTTTGCAAAGACACCGATAAGTGTCATAACCTCTCGTACCTCTCATAGTTTCCGAAAATTCCCTTAGATCTCCAAATTACATCTCAAATTTGTCAAATCGCCTCTTTCGGTTCTTCAACCCTTTATTTCTCTATCTTTCCATTCTACCATTTTGCAAAGACACCGATAAGTGTCATAACCTCTCGTACCTCTCATAGTTTCCGAAAATTCCCTTAGATCTCCAAATTACATCTCAAATTTGTCAAATCGCCTCTTTCGGTTCTTCAACCCTTTATTTCTCTATCTTTCCATTCTACCATTTTGCAAAGACACCGATAAGTGTCATAACCTCTCGTACCTCTCATAGTTTCCGAAAATTCCCTTAGATCTCCAAATTACATCTCAAATTTGTCAAATCGCCTCTTTCGGTTCTTCAACCCTTTATTTCTCTATCTTTCCATTCTACCATTTTGCAAAGACACCGATAAGTGTCATAACCTCTCGTACCTCTCATAGTTTCCGAAAATTCCCTTAGATCTCCAAATTACATCTCAAATTTGTCAAATCGCCTCTTTCGGTTCTTCAACCCTTTATTTCTCTATCTTTCCATTCTACCATTTTGCAAAGACACCGATAAGTGTCATAACCTCTCGTACCTCTCATAGTTTCCGAAAATTCCCTTAGATCTCCAAATTACATCTCAAATTTGTCAAATCGCCTCTTTCGGTTCTTCAACCCTTTATTTCTCTATCTTTCCATTCTACCATTTTGCAAAGACACCGATAAGTGTCATAACCTCTCGTACCTCTCATAGTTTCCGAAAATTCCCTTAGATCTCCAAATTACATCTCAAATTTGTCAAATCGCCTCTTTCGGTTCTTCAACCCTTTATTTCTCTATCTTTCCATTCTACCATTTTGCAAAGACACCGATAAGTGTCATAACCTCTCGTACCTCTCATAGTTTCCGAAAATTCCCTTAGATCTCCAAATTACATCTCAAATTTGTCAAATCGCCTCTTTCGGTTCTTCAACCCTTTATTTCTCTATCTTTCCATTCTACCATTTTGCAAAGACACCGATAAGTGTCATAACCTCTCGTACCTCTCATAGTTTCCGAAAATTCCCTTAGATCTCCAAATTACATCTCAAATTTGTCAAATCGCCTCTTTCGGTTCTTCAACCCTTTATTTCTCTATCTTTCCATTCTACCATTTTGCAAAGACACCGATAAGTGTCATAACCTCTCGTACCTCTCATAGTTTCCGAAAATTCCCTTAGATCTCCAAATTACATCTCAAATTTGTCAAATCGCCTCTTTCGGTTCTTCAACCCTTTATTTCTCTATCTTTCCATTCTACCATTTTGCAAAGACACCGATAAGTGTCATAACCTCTCGTACCTCTCATAGTTTCCGAAAATTCCCTTAGATCTCCAAATTACATCTCAAATTTGTCAAATCGCCTCTTTCGGTTCTTCAACCCTTTATTTCTCTATCTTTCCATTCTACCATTTTGCAAAGACACCGATAAGTGTCATAACCTCTCGTACCTCTCATAGTTTCCGAAAATTCCCTTAGATCTCCAAATTACATCTCAAATTTGTCAAATCGCCTCTTTCGGTTCTTCAACCCTTTATTTCTCTATCTTTCCATTCTACCATTTTGCAAAGACACCGATAAGTGTCATAACCTCTCGTACCTCTCATAGTTTCCGAAAATTCCCTTAGATCTCCAAATTACATCTCAAATTTGTCAAATCGCCTCTTTCGGTTCTTCAACCCTTTATTTCTCTATCTTTCCATTCTACCATTTTGCAAAGACACCGATAAGTGTCATAACCTCTCGTACCTCTCATAGTTTCCGAAAATTCCCTTAGATCTCCAAATTACATCTCAAATTTGTCAAATCGCCTCTTTCGGTTCTTCAACCCTTTATTTCTCTATCTTTCCATTCTACCATTTTGCAAAGACACCGATAAGTGTCATAACCTCTCGTACCTCTCATAGTTTCCGAAAATTCCCTTAGATCTCCAAATTACATCTCAAATTTGTCAAATCGCCTCTTTCGGTTCTTCAACCCTTTATTTCTCTATCTTTCCATTCTACCATTTTGCAAAGACACCGATAAGTGTCATAACCTCTCGTACCTCTCATAGTTTCCGAAAATTCCCTTAGATCTCCAAATTACATCTCAAATTTGTCAAATCGCCTCTTTCGGTTCTTCAACCCTTTATTTCTCTATCTTTCCATTCTACCATTTTGCAAAGACACCGATAAGTGTCATAACCTCTCGTACCTCTCATAGTTTCCGAAAATTCCCTTAGATCTCCAAATTACATCTCAAATTTGTCAAATCGCCTCTTTCGGTTCTTCAACCCTTTATTTCTCTATCTTTCCATTCTACCATTTTGCAAAGACACCGATAAGTGTCATAACCTCTCGTACCTCTCATAGTTTCCGAAAATTCCCTTAGATCTCCAAATTACATCTCAAATTTGTCAAATCGCCTCTTTCGGTTCTTCAACCCTTTATTTCTCTATCTTTCCATTCTACCATTTTGCAAAGACACCGATAAGTGTCATAACCTCTCGTACCTCTCATAGTTTCCGAAAATTCCCTTAGATCTCCAAATTACATCTCAAATTTGTCAAATCGCCTCTTTCGGTTCTTCAACCCTTTATTTCTCTATCTTTCCATTCTACCATTTTGCAAAGACACCGATAAGTGTCATAACCTCTCGTACCTCTCATAGTTTCCGAAAATTCCCTTAGATCTCCAAATTACATCTCAAATTTGTCAAATCGCCTCTTTCGGTTCTTCAACCCTTTATTTCTCTATCTTTCCATTCTACCATTTTGCAAAGACACCGATAAGTGTCATAACCTCTCGTACCTCTCATAGTTTCCGAAAATTCCCTTAGATCTCCAAATTACATCTCAAATTTGTCAAATCGCCTCTTTCGGTTCTTCAACCCTTTATTTCTCTATCTTTCCATTCTACCATTTTGCAAAGACACCGATAAGTGTCATAACCTCTCGTACCTCTCATAGTTTCCGAAAATTCCCTTAGATCTCCAAATTACATCTCAAATTTGTCAAATCGCCTCTTTCGGTTCTTCAACCCTTTATTTCTCTATCTTTCCATTCTACCATTTTGCAAAGACACCGATAAGTGTCATAACCTCTCGTACCTCTCATAGTTTCCGAAAATTCCCTTAGATCTCCAAATTACATCTCAAATTTGTCAAATCGCCTCTTTCGGTTCTTCAACCCTTTATTTCTCTATCTTTCCATTCTACCATTTTGCAAAGACACCGATAAGTGTCATAACCTCTCGTACCTCTCATAGTTTCCGAAAATTCCCTTAGATCTCCAAATTACATCTCAAATTTGTCAAATCGCCTCTTTCGGTTCTTCAACCCTTTATTTCTCTATCTTTCCATTCTACCATTTTGCAAAGACACCGATAAGTGTCATAACCTCTCGTACCTCTCATAGTTTCCGAAAATTCCCTTAGATCTCCAAATTACATCTCAAATTTGTCAAATCGCCTCTTTCGGTTCTTCAACCCTTTATTTCTCTATCTTTCCATTCTACCATTTTGCAAAGACACCGATAAGTGTCATAACCTCTCGTACCTCTCATAGTTTCCGAAAATTCCCTTAGATCTCCAAATTACATCTCAAATTTGTCAAATCGCCTCTTTCGGTTCTTCAACCCTTTATTTCTCTATCTTTCCATTCTACCATTTTGCAAAGACACCGATAAGTGTCATAACCTCTCGTACCTCTCATAGTTTCCGAAAATTCCCTTAGATCTCCAAATTACATCTCAAATTTGTCAAATCGCCTCTTTCGGTTCTTCAACCCTTTATTTCTCTATCTTTCCATTCTACCATTTTGCAAAGACACCGATAAGTGTCATAACCTCTCGTACCTCTCATAGTTTCCGAAAATTCCCTTAGATCTCCAAATTACATCTCAAATTTGTCAAATCGCCTCTTTCGGTTCTTCAACCCTTTATTTCTCTATCTTTCCATTCTACCATTTTGCAAAGACACCGATAAGTGTCATAACCTCTCGTACCTCTCATAGTTTCCGAAAATTCCCTTAGATCTCCAAATTACATCTCAAATTTGTCAAATCGCCTCTTTCGGTTCTTCAACCCTTTATTTCTCTATCTTTCCATTCTACCATTTTGCAAAGACACCGATAAGTGTCATAACCTCTCGTACCTCTCATAGTTTCCGAAAATTCCCTTAGATCTCCAAATTACATCTCAAATTTGTCAAATCGCCTCTTTCGGTTCTTCAACCCTTTATTTCTCTATCTTTCCATTCTACCATTTTGCAAAGACACCGATAAGTGTCATAACCTCTCGTACCTCTCATAGTTTCCGAAAATTCCCTTAGATCTCCAAATTACATCTCAAATTTGTCAAATCGCCTCTTTCGGTTCTTCAACCCTTTATTTCTCTATCTTTCCATTCTACCATTTTGCAAAGACACCGATAAGTGTCATAACCTCTCGTACCTCTCATAGTTTCCGAAAATTCCCTTAGATCTCCAAATTACATCTCAAATTTGTCAAATCGCCTCTTTCGGTTCTTCAACCCTTTATTTCTCTATCTTTCCATTCTACCATTTTGCAAAGACACCGATAAGTGTCATAACCTCTCGTACCTCTCATAGTTTCCGAAAATTCCCTTAGATCTCCAAATTACATCTCAAATTTGTCAAATCGCCTCTTTCGGTTCTTCAACCCTTTATTTCTCTATCTTTCCATTCTACCATTTTGCAAAGACACCGATAAGTGTCATAACCTCTCGTACCTCTCATAGTTTCCGAAAATTCCCTTAGATCTCCAAATTACATCTCAAATTTGTCAAATCGCCTCTTTCGGTTCTTCAACCCTTTATTTCTCTATCTTTCCATTCTACCATTTTGCAAAGACACCGATAAGTGTCATAACCTCTCGTACCTCTCATAGTTTCCGAAAATTCCCTTAGATCTCCAAATTACATCTCAAATTTGTCAAATCGCCTCTTTCGGTTCTTCAACCCTTTATTTCTCTATCTTTCCATTCTACCATTTTGCAAAGACACCGATAAGTGTCATAACCTCTCGTACCTCTCATAGTTTCCGAAAATTCCCTTAGATCTCCAAATTACATCTCAAATTTGTCAAATCGCCTCTTTCGGTTCTTCAACCCTTTATTTCTCTATCTTTCCATTCTACCATTTTGCAAAGACACCGATAAGTGTCATAACCTCTCGTACCTCTCATAGTTTCCGAAAATTCCCTTAGATCTCCAAATTACATCTCAAATTTGTCAAATCGCCTCTTTCGGTTCTTCAACCCTTTATTTCTCTATCTTTCCATTCTACCATTTTGCAAAGACACCGATAAGTGTCATAACCTCTCGTACCTCTCATAGTTTCCGAAAATTCCCTTAGATCTCCAAATTACATCTCAAATTTGTCAAATCGCCTCTTTCGGTTCTTCAACCCTTTATTTCTCTATCTTTCCATTCTACCATTTTGCAAAGACACCGATAAGTGTCATAACCTCTCGTACCTCTCATAGTTTCCGAAAATTCCCTTAGATCTCCAAATTACATCTCAAATTTGTCAAATCGCCTCTTTCGGTTCTTCAACCCTTTATTTCTCTATCTTTCCATTCTACCATTTTGCAAAGACACCGATAAGTGTCATAACCTCTCGTACCTCTCATAGTTTCCGAAAATTCCCTTAGATCTCCAAATTACATCTCAAATTTGTCAAATCGCCTCTTTCGGTTCTTCAACCCTTTATTTCTCTATCTTTCCATTCTACCATTTTGCAAAGACACCGATAAGTGTCATAACCTCTCGTACCTCTCATAGTTTCCGAAAATTCCCTTAGATCTCCAAATTACATCTCAAATTTGTCAAATCGCCTCTTTCGGTTCTTCAACCCTTTATTTCTCTATCTTTCCATTCTACCATTTTGCAAAGACACCGATAAGTGTCATAACCTCTCGTACCTCTCATAGTTTCCGAAAATTCCCTTAGATCTCCAAATTACATCTCAAATTTGTCAAATCGCCTCTTTCGGTTCTTCAACCCTTTATTTCTCTATCTTTCCATTCTACCATTTTGCAAAGACACCGATAAGTGTCATAACCTCTCGTACCTCTCATAGTTTCCGAAAATTCCCTTAGATCTCCAAATTACATCTCAAATTTGTCAAATCGCCTCTTTCGGTTCTTCAACCCTTTATTTCTCTATCTTTCCATTCTACCATTTTGCAAAGACACCGATAAGTGTCATAACCTCTCGTACCTCTCATAGTTTCCGAAAATTCCCTTAGATCTCCAAATTACATCTCAAATTTGTCAAATCGCCTCTTTCGGTTCTTCAACCCTTTATTTCTCTATCTTTCCATTCTACCATTTTGCAAAGACACCGATAAGTGTCATAACCTCTCGTACCTCTCATAGTTTCCGAAAATTCCCTTAGATCTCCAAATTACATCTCAAATTTGTCAAATCGCCTCTTTCGGTTCTTCAACCCTTTATTTCTCTATCTTTCCATTCTACCATTTTGCAAAGACACCGATAAGTGTCATAACCTCTCGTACCTCTCATAGTTTCCGAAAATTCCCTTAGATCTCCAAATTACATCTCAAATTTGTCAAATCGCCTCTTTCGGTTCTTCAACCCTTTATTTCTCTATCTTTCCATTCTACCATTTTGCAAAGACACCGATAAGTGTCATAACCTCTCGTACCTCTCATAGTTTCCGAAAATTCCCTTAGATCTCCAAATTACATCTCAAATTTGTCAAATCGCCTCTTTCGGTTCTTCAACCCTTTATTTCTCTATCTTTCCATTCTACCATTTTGCAAAGACACCGATAAGTGTCATAACCTCTCGTACCTCTCATAGTTTCCGAAAATTCCCTTAGATCTCCAAATTACATCTCAAATTTGTCAAATCGCCTCTTTCGGTTCTTCAACCCTTTATTTCTCTATCTTTCCATTCTACCATTTTGCAAAGACACCGATAAGTGTCATAACCTCTCGTACCTCTCATAGTTTCCGAAAATTCCCTTAGATCTCCAAATTACATCTCAAATTTGTCAAATCGCCTCTTTCGGTTCTTCAACCCTTTATTTCTCTATCTTTCCATTCTACCATTTTGCAAAGACACCGATAAGTGTCATAACCTCTCGTACCTCTCATAGTTTCCGAAAATTCCCTTAGATCTCCAAATTACATCTCAAATTTGTCAAATCGCCTCTTTCGGTTCTTCAACCCTTTATTTCTCTATCTTTCCATTCTACCATTTTGCAAAGACACCGATAAGTGTCATAACCTCTCGTACCTCTCATAGTTTCCGAAAATTCCCTTAGATCTCCAAATTACATCTCAAATTTGTCAAATCGCCTCTTTCGGTTCTTCAACCCTTTATTTCTCTATCTTTCCATTCTACCATTTTGCAAAGACACCGATAAGTGTCATAACCTCTCGTACCTCTCATAGTTTCCGAAAATTCCCTTAGATCTCCAAATTACATCTCAAATTTGTCAAATCGCCTCTTTCGGTTCTTCAACCCTTTATTTCTCTATCTTTCCATTCTACCATTTTGCAAAGACACCGATAAGTGTCATAACCTCTCGTACCTCTCATAGTTTCCGAAAATTCCCTTAGATCTCCAAATTACATCTCAAATTTGTCAAATCGCCTCTTTCGGTTCTTCAACCCTTTATTTCTCTATCTTTCCATTCTACCATTTTGCAAAGACACCGATAAGTGTCATAACCTCTCGTACCTCTCATAGTTTCCGAAAATTCCCTTAGATCTCCAAATTACATCTCAAATTTGTCAAATCGCCTCTTTCGGTTCTTCAACCCTTTATTTCTCTATCTTTCCATTCTACCATTTTGCAAAGACACCGATAAGTGTCATAACCTCTCGTACCTCTCATAGTTTCCGAAAATTCCCTTAGATCTCCAAATTACATCTCAAATTTGTCAAATCGCCTCTTTCGGTTCTTCAACCCTTTATTTCTCTATCTTTCCATTCTACCATTTTGCAAAGACACCGATAAGTGTCATAACCTCTCGTACCTCTCATAGTTTCCGAAAATTCCCTTAGATCTCCAAATTACATCTCAAATTTGTCAAATCGCCTCTTTCGGTTCTTCAACCCTTTATTTCTCTATCTTTCCATTCTACCATTTTGCAAAGACACCGATAAGTGTCATAACCTCTCGTACCTCTCATAGTTTCCGAAAATTCCCTTAGATCTCCAAATTACATCTCAAATTTGTCAAATCGCCTCTTTCGGTTCTTCAACCCTTTATTTCTCTATCTTTCCATTCTACCATTTTGCAAAGACACCGATAAGTGTCATAACCTCTCGTACCTCTCATAGTTTCCGAAAATTCCCTTAGATCTCCAAATTACATCTCAAATTTGTCAAATCGCCTCTTTCGGTTCTTCAACCCTTTATTTCTCTATCTTTCCATTCTACCATTTTGCAAAGACACCGATAAGTGTCATAACCTCTCGTACCTCTCATAGTTTCCGAAAATTCCCTTAGATCTCCAAATTACATCTCAAATTTGTCAAATCGCCTCTTTCGGTTCTTCAACCCTTTATTTCTCTATCTTTCCATTCTACCATTTTGCAAAGACACCGATAAGTGTCATAACCTCTCGTACCTCTCATAGTTTCCGAAAATTCCCTTAGATCTCCAAATTACATCTCAAATTTGTCAAATCGCCTCTTTCGGTTCTTCAACCCTTTATTTCTCTATCTTTCCATTCTACCATTTTGCAAAGACACCGATAAGTGTCATAACCTCTCGTACCTCTCATAGTTTCCGAAAATTCCCTTAGATCTCCAAATTACATCTCAAATTTGTCAAATCGCCTCTTTCGGTTCTTCAACCCTTTATTTCTCTATCTT
Organism: Habropoda laboriosa; assembly: GCF_001263275.1. NCBI lineage: Eukaryota > Metazoa > Arthropoda > Insecta > Hymenoptera > Apidae > Habropoda > Habropoda laboriosa. Next base: position 9,326 of record NW_017100696.1, on the reverse strand, counting down.
TCCATTCTACCATTTTGCAAAGACACCGATAAGTGTCATAACCTCTCGTACCTCTCATAGTTTCCGAAAATTCCCTTAGATCTCCAAATTACATCTCAAATTTGTCAAATCGCCTCTTTCGGTTCTTCAACCCTTTATTTCTCTATCTTTCCATTCTACCATTTTGCAAAGACACCGATAAGTGTCATAACCTCTCGTACCTCTCATAGTTTCCGAAAATTCCCTTAGATCTCCAAATTACATCTCAAATTTGTCAAATCGCCTCTTTCGGTTCTTCAACCCTTTATTTCTCTATCTTTCCATTCTACCATTTTGCAAAGACACCGATAAGTGTCATAACCTCTCGTACCTCTCATAGTTTCCGAAAATTCCCTTAGATCTCCAAATTACATCTCAAATTTGTCAAATCGCCTCTTTCGGTTCTTCAACCCTTTATTTCTCTATCTTTCCATTCTACCATTTTGCAAAGACACCGATAAGTGTCATAACCTCTCGTACCTCTCATAGTTTCCGAAAATTCCCTTAGATCTCCAAATTACATCTCAAATTTGTCAAATCGCCTCTTTCGGTTCTTCAACCCTTTATTTCTCTATCTTTCCATTCTACCATTTTGCAAAGACACCGATAAGTGTCATAACCTCTCGTACCTCTCATAGTTTCCGAAAATTCCCTTAGATCTCCAAATTACATCTCAAATTTGTCAAATCGCCTCTTTCGGTTCTTCAACCCTTTATTTCTCTATCTTTCCATTCTACCATTTTGCAAAGACACCGATAAGTGTCATAACCTCTCGTACCTCTCATAGTTTCCGAAAATTCCCTTAGATCTCCAAATTACATCTCAAATTTGTCAAATCGCCTCTTTCGGTTCTTCAACCCTTTATTTCTCTATCTTTCCATTCTACCATTTTGCAAAGACACCGATAAGTGTCATAACCTCTCGTACCTCTCATAGTTTCCGAAAATTCCCTTAGATCTCCAAATTACATCTCAAATTTGTCAAATCGCCTCTTTCGGTTCTTCAACCCTTTATTTCTCTATCTTTCCATTCTACCATTTTGCAAAGACACCGATAAGTGTCATAACCTCTCGTACCTCTCATAGTTTCCGAAAATTCCCTTAGATCTCCAAATTACATCTCAAATTTGTCAAATCGCCTCTTTCGGTTCTTCAACCCTTTATTTCTCTATCTTTCCATTCTACCATTTTGCAAAGACACCGATAAGTGTCATAACCTCTCGTACCTCTCATAGTTTCCGAAAATTCCCTTAGATCTCCAAATTACATCTCAAATTTGTCAAATCGCCTCTTTCGGTTCTTCAACCCTTTATTTCTCTATCTTTCCATTCTACCATTTTGCAAAGACACCGATAAGTGTCATAACCTCTCGTACCTCTCATAGTTTCCGAAAATTCCCTTAGATCTCCAAATTACATCTCAAATTTGTCAAATCGCCTCTTTCGGTTCTTCAACCCTTTATTTCTCTATCTTTCCATTCTACCATTTTGCAAAGACACCGATAAGTGTCATAACCTCTCGTACCTCTCATAGTTTCCGAAAATTCCCTTAGATCTCCAAATTACATCTCAAATTTGTCAAATCGCCTCTTTCGGTTCTTCAACCCTTTATTTCTCTATCTTTCCATTCTACCATTTTGCAAAGACACCGATAAGTGTCATAACCTCTCGTACCTCTCATAGTTTCCGAAAATTCCCTTAGATCTCCAAATTACATCTCAAATTTGTCAAATCGCCTCTTTCGGTTCTTCAACCCTTTATTTCTCTATCTTTCCATTCTACCATTTTGCAAAGACACCGATAAGTGTCATAACCTCTCGTACCTCTCATAGTTTCCGAAAATTCCCTTAGATCTCCAAATTACATCTCAAATTTGTCAAATCGCCTCTTTCGGTTCTTCAACCCTTTATTTCTCTATCTTTCCATTCTACCATTTTGCAAAGACACCGATAAGTGTCATAACCTCTCGTACCTCTCATAGTTTCCGAAAATTCCCTTAGATCTCCAAATTACATCTCAAATTTGTCAAATCGCCTCTTTCGGTTCTTCAACCCTTTATTTCTCTATCTTTCCATTCTACCATTTTGCAAAGACACCGATAAGTGTCATAACCTCTCGTACCTCTCATAGTTTCCGAAAATTCCCTTAGATCTCCAAATTACATCTCAAATTTGTCAAATCGCCTCTTTCGGTTCTTCAACCCTTTATTTCTCTATCTTTCCATTCTACCATTTTGCAAAGACACCGATAAGTGTCATAACCTCTCGTACCTCTCATAGTTTCCGAAAATTCCCTTAGATCTCCAAATTACATCTCAAATTTGTCAAATCGCCTCTTTCGGTTCTTCAACCCTTTATTTCTCTATCTTTCCATTCTACCATTTTGCAAAGACACCGATAAGTGTCATAACCTCTCGTACCTCTCATAGTTTCCGAAAATTCCCTTAGATCTCCAAATTACATCTCAAATTTGTCAAATCGCCTCTTTCGGTTCTTCAACCCTTTATTTCTCTATCTTTCCATTCTACCATTTTGCAAAGACACCGATAAGTGTCATAACCTCTCGTACCTCTCATAGTTTCCGAAAATTCCCTTAGATCTCCAAATTACATCTCAAATTTGTCAAATCGCCTCTTTCGGTTCTTCAACCCTTTATTTCTCTATCTTTCCATTCTACCATTTTGCAAAGACACCGATAAGTGTCATAACCTCTCGTACCTCTCATAGTTTCCGAAAATTCCCTTAGATCTCCAAATTACATCTCAAATTTGTCAAATCGCCTCTTTCGGTTCTTCAACCCTTTATTTCTCTATCTTTCCATTCTACCATTTTGCAAAGACACCGATAAGTGTCATAACCTCTCGTACCTCTCATAGTTTCCGAAAATTCCCTTAGATCTCCAAATTACATCTCAAATTTGTCAAATCGCCTCTTTCGGTTCTTCAACCCTTTATTTCTCTATCTTTCCATTCTACCATTTTGCAAAGACACCGATAAGTGTCATAACCTCTCGTACCTCTCATAGTTTCCGAAAATTCCCTTAGATCTCCAAATTACATCTCAAATTTGTCAAATCGCCTCTTTCGGTTCTTCAACCCTTTATTTCTCTATCTTTCCATTCTACCATTTTGCAAAGACACCGATAAGTGTCATAACCTCTCGTACCTCTCATAGTTTCCGAAAATTCCCTTAGATCTCCAAATTACATCTCAAATTTGTCAAATCGCCTCTTTCGGTTCTTCAACCCTTTATTTCTCTATCTTTCCATTCTACCATTTTGCAAAGACACCGATAAGTGTCATAACCTCTCGTACCTCTCATAGTTTCCGAAAATTCCCTTAGATCTCCAAATTACATCTCAAATTTGTCAAATCGCCTCTTTCGGTTCTTCAACCCTTTATTTCTCTATCTTTCCATTCTACCATTTTGCAAAGACACCGATAAGTGTCATAACCTCTCGTACCTCTCATAGTTTCCGAAAATTCCCTTAGATCTCCAAATTACATCTCAAATTTGTCAAATCGCCTCTTTCGGTTCTTCAACCCTTTATTTCTCTATCTTTCCATTCTACCATTTTGCAAAGACACCGATAAGTGTCATAACCTCTCGTACCTCTCATAGTTTCCGAAAATTCCCTTAGATCTCCAAATTACATCTCAAATTTGTCAAATCGCCTCTTTCGGTTCTTCAACCCTTTATTTCTCTATCTTTCCATTCTACCATTTTGCAAAGACACCGATAAGTGTCATAACCTCTCGTACCTCTCATAGTTTCCGAAAATTCCCTTAGATCTCCAAATTACATCTCAAATTTGTCAAATCGCCTCTTTCGGTTCTTCAACCCTTTATTTCTCTATCTTTCCATTCTACCATTTTGCAAAGACACCGATAAGTGTCATAACCTCTCGTACCTCTCATAGTTTCCGAAAATTCCCTTAGATCTCCAAATTACATCTCAAATTTGTCAAATCGCCTCTTTCGGTTCTTCAACCCTTTATTTCTCTATCTTTCCATTCTACCATTTTGCAAAGACACCGATAAGTGTCATAACCTCTCGTACCTCTCATAGTTTCCGAAAATTCCCTTAGATCTCCAAATTACATCTCAAATTTGTCAAATCGCCTCTTTCGGTTCTTCAACCCTTTATTTCTCTATCTTTCCATTCTACCATTTTGCAAAGACACCGATAAGTGTCATAACCTCTCGTACCTCTCATAGTTTCCGAAAATTCCCTTAGATCTCCAAATTACATCTCAAATTTGTCAAATCGCCTCTTTCGGTTCTTCAACCCTTTATTTCTCTATCTTTCCATTCTACCATTTTGCAAAGACACCGATAAGTGTCATAACCTCTCGTACCTCTCATAGTTTCCGAAAATTCCCTTAGATCTCCAAATTACATCTCAAATTTGTCAAATCGCCTCTTTCGGTTCTTCAACCCTTTATTTCTCTATCTTTCCATTCTACCATTTTGCAAAGACACCGATAAGTGTCATAACCTCTCGTACCTCTCATAGTTTCCGAAAATTCCCTTAGATCTCCAAATTACATCTCAAATTTGTCAAATCGCCTCTTTCGGTTCTTCAACCCTTTATTTCTCTATCTTTCCATTCTACCATTTTGCAAAGACACCGATAAGTGTCATAACCTCTCGTACCTCTCATAGTTTCCGAAAATTCCCTTAGATCTCCAAATTACATCTCAAATTTGTCAATAATAAATTTTACCTGACATCGTAAATACCAATGTTAGCGCTTATGGTTATTGCATGTTTCTGGTTTAAGCAAATGATACTCATGGTGATCGATGAATGGTATACATTTTTTCTTTTTGTTGAACAGATTGTTCTATTTGTTAGCTGGAAATTCAGTTTGAAATTTAATCGAGGAATAGTAATGGATATATTCAGTAGGCTAACTTTAACACTAATCGTACCGACACTTTATGTACACCACCGGCCAGAAGTTTGGAATCACCTGGCAATTTACATCGAAATTTCTGTTGTGGAAACCAATAGCACTTGACCTCATTTCGATTAATTTGAGTGACCAAAAGTTCCTTAAAAAATCCTTAAAATTGCTAACTTTTTGTAGAAACTTTTGTGTAACTTACAATGAACAGTGATTCCAATCATTTGCCCGGTAGTGTCTACCTATTCTTACCGTAGGCGGTCAAATGACCGGTTATGAAATAATCATATTTTTCCGAAAGGAACACAGGTGATTGTTAATTGAATATAGGAAACAACGCAGAAAATAGTCTGGATAATAATAAAGAAAATTACATATTTGCATTGGAAAAAATAGATGCATGGTTTCAAATGAAATTTTAAAACCGGTCATTTGACCGGGCGTGGTACGTTTAGTGTTAATACCAAAGTATTGCTAGTTCAAGAATTTTAGGTATTGAATGTCAATTAAGAGAAATTGGTTTATTTGGTTTTAGTTTCTATAGAAATTTTAGACGTAATAATTTTGAACAGTTGCATAGTGCTTGCACATCTTCATTCGTGGCTGATTATCGTTCATCAGTCATCCCCACCTTCGTCGACGTTTAACTCGACTCAGCGGTTCTATCACTCTAGTTTATCGTTGTCCTAAATCTCGAGCACACAGACTCCAGAAAGTAACGCGAATCGATTATATCTCGCCTCATCACACCGCATTTATTATTCTAGCAGCGTCGCAGCTGTCGCTCCCATAATTTCTTGAAATTCCCTTAGATCTCTGAATTGTATAACAAATTCATCGGTTCTTCAACCCCTTTATTTCTCCATCCTTTTATTCTATCATTTTACGATCACACAAGTAGGTGTCATAATTTCTTAAAATTCCCTTAGATCTCCCAACTACATAACAAATTCGCTAAATTGTCTTTTCTTCCGGTTCTTCGACCCTTTATCTCTATTTTTTCATTGTATCATTTTATGATCACAGCAACAGGTGTCATAATTTTTCTCACTTAACTCTCATAATTCTTTAAAATTTTCTTAGATCTCTAAATCACACAACAAATTCCCTAAATTGTCCTTTTCTTCCGGCTCTTCAACCCTTTATTTATCTACCTTTCCATTCTATCGTTCTAGGATCACACCAATCGCTCTCATAATTTCTTCAAATTCCTTTAAATCTCCAAATTACATACCAAATTTGTCAAATCGCCTCTTTCGGTTCTTCAACCCTTTATTTCTCTATCTTTCCATTCTACCATTTTGCAAAGACACCGATAAGTGTCATAACCTCTCGTACCTCTCATAGTTTCCGAAAATTCCCTTAGATCTCCAAATTACATCTCAAATTTGTCAAATCGCCTCTTTCGGTTCTTCAACCCTTCGTTTCTCTATCTTTCCATTCTACCATTTTACAGTCACACCGATAGGTGTCACAATTTCTCTCTCACAGCTCCCATAATTCCCTAAAATTCTCTTAAATCCCGAAATTACATCGTTTTTTCGTTTTTTCAACCCTTCATTCCCCTACCGTTCCATTCCATCGTTCAACGATCGACGTTCATAAAACATCGGAGTTCCAGCATCCAGAAGTACCTTCGAATTCTTATCCGTGAGAATGAGATTTAGCAACCTGCATCCTTAAGACAGGCGAAGGAGAACCGTTCATGATCCGTGAACAGGCGGCTTCCTGGCTCGACGAAAGTCCATGCTTTCCTCCTTTGGTCGAGTCCGTCATGGTCCCTCGACTTTCGATCTTCTCCGCTGTTCCACGTCCTCCGCGGAATTACACGCGGCCAGAATACCTTTTCCTCGGCTCTCCTCGTCTTCCTTGGACAGCGGCCCGCTCGCTGTTCGAGGCTGTTGTAGATACACTTGGTGATTTATCGCATCGTCGGGACGCATTAGCGTTTCTACCCGTGTTACGGCATCTTAGCTCTCGTCATTGTCCAGATAGAAACGATTAGAGGAAGTCGCTGCTGCGACGAGACACTGGGTCACGAAAGTATCGCAGTTGAACGCGTCGACGCTGCGTGTAATTAATGTTTCATACACGTCGGTGTTGCTTGATTTTCCCGATGATGGGCTCGTTTCAGGTAAGGAGCGAACGTTCCGATATGTTTCTGCTTCGAGAAGAAGTTGTTCGATTGCGTTATGTGAATGGGATGTGAAGTGATACTCTGTTATACGCTTTTCTTATGGTTTGTGAGTGTATAGGGTGATTGTAGAAACTGGGACAGGCTACTGTTCCAAGTTAGATTGGAAAAAAATTGTAGTGTTTGATAAGCTCTGTCATTTTGTGGTACTAATTTTTTACAATTTTACTTGGAACAGAATTTTGGTTGTATAATGGAACTATAATTTCAGTTATATCATGTTAGACTAGAGGAAGTTCTCTACGTTACCGACGCTCGGGCGCCAAGATGGTCTGCGGCGTCTCGTGGAACGCCTCGGTTGACTATTCAATTGTTTTTGAAGAGAGTCGTGCGTTGCACGTTATACGTATACATCGTGTAATGGAAGATTGTTTGCAATAAATGACTGCGTTTGTGTTATCACCGTTATAACTGCGTTTTGCTACTTTTCCCTGCACTTGAACCTTGTGCCTAAAATATCAGTTAGTGTACGAAGGTACGAAATATATTAATAAATTCGAACAATAATTAACGAGTCGTTTGATAACACAGTGTGTAATAATTAGGTATTTTTTAAATTTATCGAGTAGAGTAATTATGACTTGCTTTCATCTTCTATCATAGAATTTGAGAGAAAAGGGCACGTTAATAATTAATGCCATAAAAATCCTTGCCATCCTTCTTTCGTAGTATTTCTATTTTAATTATTCTTCTGTTTTTTATTAATATTCTAATATTTTA
>NW_017100696.1:0-1356 GCF_001263275.1 Habropoda laboriosa | reverse complement strand
AAAATGATCTATGTCACAGCTCCATGGACTTACCTCAGTTTATTTAAAATTCATTAAAAAGTGAACACATTTTCTATTGCGCCAACGCTAACTGCTAAAATTAAAAGATATTTATGCCTTTTCCCTGTGGCGATGATTTATCAAAAGAGCGTCCAATTTAAGCTAACCTTGTATTACTAATCCTACCGAAAATTATGGCAGCAAATCCTTGGATCGCGAAGGGTGCTTATATTTTTGGTAGGCGGAGTTAAACGCGTTTTTCCACGAACAGTTGATACTACCGTCGTAATTTTTCCCCTATGTCGTTTCATGTCACGTGTTTGGCCCTTGTGCATCAAATGTATAATATTGTCGTCTGAATTGGTAATCCTTGCGAGCTTTACGGCGACGCATCTTTTGATCCTGTAATTCGTTCGCTTCTAGCAGAGAAATTATACACTGCTTACTTGAGGCACTTTCATTCTGTATATTTTAAGGGCGCAATCTCATTTTTATACACTTTATCGTCTACGTATGTGCTATGAGAGAAACTAGTAAAATATGTATATAATGATAACGATTTACACGTTCATTATTGGATTTTTCTGATCTGGCGGAAGACTTAAAAAAAAAAAAAACTAAAATGAACTAAATTGTAATAGAACAACTGGAGGCAGCAATTTCAATAAATTTCGTATCGCAATGCTATGGTTATAGTTATTAAACACTGCATTCACACACCGTCGAACTTCGTTGCAATGCCCGGTGCATGAATTTTCATGCAAATTAAAGGTGGAAAAAAAGAAAAAACACAGCTCACTGCTTATGGAGTACTATTAATCATGGATATAAACCGGTTCAACACTTGCTGTTCCTGCATACTAGGTTGCTATGAAAATTGTCCACTACTAAACGTAGGACAGGAATTCAATCTACTTCTTCTAACAACGTTTCATATTTTACGAACTTTGTGTGAAAATCTCCTTCTACAATTGACACTGTGGAATAACATGGGATAGTAGGGGGAGTTCCCCTAGCGCCGGACGTTTAAGGTTTTTCTTAAATAAATCTCTCTACCTGTGCACACGCCACTGAAACCCGTTGAAAACTTATTTTTATTCCTTTTGTCTCCTCTAGGAGATACGCAGAATAACGTTTCAATTATTGCAGATGTAACTAATGTCCGATATTAGATGCCGTTCGGCGTTAAGGGAACTTCCCCTATAGATGTCTGAAATTTATGAGATGCATAAGGCGAAACAAATTTCTAAAATTCATTTAGATCCATAGGATGACGAATATCAAAAATTGATTAGGTACATCTACAAACTTTCATAATTGGTAAAATAAAGGAAACACATGTCAAAAGTGAAAATT
>NW_017100695.1:0-371 GCF_001263275.1 Habropoda laboriosa | reverse complement strand
TACGAGTATCCTACCGGTACGAGACGTGAAAATCGCGAAGAAATACTACCTCCAAGCGCGACATGATAGGTGTATATTAGCTTCGTTTACCAGTATATCGGGATCCGTTTGAGCTATTGAAAAAACAAACCACACCTTTGTATTCGGTACCCAGAAAAGGTAAGGTTTCGTTGGAAGCATGTATTTTTTGGAATTATTTCTAACGACGAAATATTTAATCATCTGTATTTTCCCCCACCATCGTAGTTCGAAAATTAGACGCCGATGTCCATAATGCATAGCAGAATCATACTCTATTTTGAGTACCAGTATCGTAACGGTACGTTACGTGAAAATCGCGAAGATCTACTATCACCTAGCCGACGTTATAT
>NW_017100694.1:33587-37290 GCF_001263275.1 Habropoda laboriosa | reverse complement strand
TTCATTTATTAAATAAATATTCATATTTATATATTCAGTTCTATAAATAATTACTATAGATGAAATAATTAAGATCTTTTTATTCTGGTCTCAAGATCTTAACGAACATAATCAATATTCGAAATATATCAGAGATAAATTCAATATTAACGATATAGCGCCCATGATAAACGGTGTCTGCAAGTTGAGAAATCACGAACAAACTATTTTTATGCTAGTCCCTACCCGCGCACATTTTGACAAATTAGAATTTAAAAACATATTCGAATGTTTAATAAATGCACGGTGTTAGAGCTTCAGCCAAGACGGATTACGACGGGGCAATTGCAGAAATACTTCGTCGGTCTACGTGACAAAACAAAGGGGACCTTTTTTTCGATCAGCACGGTCACACCTTTGCAAGTAAGGCCCGTCGTAAATCGTCGCGGTACCAAGGGGTGACTCGGCCTCGAAACCTCCCGGTTTCAGCGGCAGTTAGCCACCACATGGCAATTCTGGGAAATACCCCAGAGTTGCCAAGTCGCCGTACACCCCCGAACGCATGTGAGGAGGCTCTGTTCCCCTTCCTCAAGGTACCACGCCAAGGGCGTAATGGAAGGGAGAACACAAGGTATTAAAACCTGTGAGCAGATAGTTACCAGGGAGAATACAGACAGCTAGAAGATAGAATAGATAACACCAAGCGACACAAGTTCTTGACTGAAACACACACACAATCAGCACGCCACAACATCTGTAAAATACAACCATTCACAGTCATCTCAGTCCCAAGCCGTTTAATCTTGGGTGGTCCTTCGAAAACGATACATAGGCGGCACAACGTGCAAATAGCTTAGGTGAGCGCGCCTTAACACACGGTGTCACATCCAAGAAGATAAATTCATTTTCATCCCCCCAGATAATTCAGCGTCTGTTTCAAAATTTAAAATTCAGCGTTCAACGCGTCCAAGGGAGAGTCTTCAGCGAGTCATCGTACGACAACAGCGTTACCGGTGACCTCGTAATTGGTGAGTCAGACTACACATACATATCGCTATCCTTTCATTTCTCTCCGTGTCCATCTCATCGGTTATACGGAAGGGCTAACAAACGTCATAATCAATAAGGTCAGATTTTGGTCGCACTCAATCATCATATTACACTAGATTAAAATTCCACCATACATGCTCAAAACTTTCGTGGCGAACAGGGCCAGTGAGATTCAGTCAGAAACCGACTCTCAAGATTGGTTTCATATTTCAACCATAGGCAATCCCGCAAACTTCATTTCTACAGGTCAATTGCTTTCGCAGCTCATGCAAAATACACTATGGTTAAACGGTCCGTGCTGATTAGCAAAGGATAGTGCCTTCTGGCCTATTAGTAGCATAGAACCCATTCAAGTGCCAGAAAAAGGACAGGTCATCGCCTTACCTGCTCAGACAAATGTAGGAAACTTACTACAGAAATACTCGTGCATTGAATTCCTAAACAAAATAGTCGCATACATTCTACGTTTCCTTAACAACACAAGAAAGAATAATAGTAAACTCACCGGAACCCTATCACTGCAGGAAATTCGCGCCACACATAATCGCATCATACATCTAACACAGCGTGAAACATTCGAGATTGAAATGCACAATTTAGAAAAGGGTAAACCTCTCAATAAAAAAAGTAGGCTACTGAATTTAAACCCACTCGTCGACGACAGCGGTATCCTTAGGGTCGGGGGTAGACTAAAGCACGCTCCGCTTAGTTACACTCAAAAACATCTCATTGTACTACTTCATCGACACCATATAACCGACTTAATTGTTAGACAAACGTATTTATGTCATTGGCACGCCGGTACGCAAGCCACCTTATATGCGGTCAGGCAACAGTATTGGTCAATAAATGGTAAAAGTGTTACCAAGCGCATAATACATAATTGCATTCGGTGTTGCAAATTAAATCCCAAGACACCGCGGTATTTGATGGGAAATTTACTGCAAGATAGAGTAACACTAACCCGTCTATTTCAAACAATAGGAATTGACATTTGCAGTCCCTTCTATTGGATTATGGGAGTTATTGATCGTTTAATAATTAATAATCCTTATTTTAAACTATAAACCTTTTATTGGACACAAGGTTCGCTTTTCTACTTGATGGTAAGAGCACTGTCTACGGACTGAGAATGCTCCTACGCAACGCCCTAATATTGTCTACAACTCCGCTTGGTACCGAAGGGCCTTTTGTCACGTATCATAAACATTTTGTAAGAAATGCGAGATTCCGGCGGCGAAGTGGTGGTCTGGACTTTGTCACCCAGGAAGAGAAAGCGCGTGGGTACCTGAGGGTCCCATAAACTAAGCCCTTTCCCCGGAAAGTCGAACGAGGGGGCTCCAACGGTTTTTCGGAGCAACGTGGGATACGACGCGGAAAGGACACTCTGGAAATAGCCGTCGAGCGAGACGGACGCCGGAACACTTAACAGTCGCTTAGGAATATAGAATAAATACATTCTTGGATACCACACTATCCTGAGTTAAATTCTTTTTTTCAAGCGGTGCTTACAATTTAGATCTTTACTAAATAGAGGTGGTAAGGCTAAACGGATTTCTCCGAACGTATACAAAAGTAATATATACTTCCTAGTAAGGCCTTAGATTAATTTTTGTTATATTATATCTAACTGACTGATAAATCTAACACCTTCCTCATAAAGGAAAAGATATTTCGGAATCAGAAAAAATTAAAGGTTTACGTCGCTGTTTTTTTGTGCTCCGCAACAAAGGTGACGCATTTTGAACTAGCTACAGACTTGACCACGGAATCATGTCTAGGGGTTCTCAAACGATTTTTCGCAAAAAGGGGAAGGCCACGCCAGATATTGGGTTGGCGAATAAGTTGGTAGCGTTTTATTTTTTCTTACATCCTAGAACGATTTGTTTGCTGTTTGGCAAAGTGTTTATATGCATTCGAAAGAACTCTTTCTGCTTTACAAAACTGTGATAATCGTTGTTTTGAATAATTTAATTTTTTATTATTTTTCAAGCTTAGAAATGGAATTTCCAGGAGGCAAAAATCTGCTTTTCTTCGCTTTTCATCGAGGTAAAAAAGCTGGCGCAGCCGCTCGGGAGATTTGCGACGTGTACGGAGAAGGTGTCATAGGCGAGTCAACTGCGCGAAATTCAAAAACGGCGACTTTGAACTCAACGACATGCCTCGCAGCGGAAGACATTCGGAATTCGACGAGGAGCGTCTTAACCGTTTGAGTGCGGCGAAGCGCTATCGCGCTTCTCTTGTCTTGTGCCAAAAATGCGTAGAAGCGCGATGGCGCTTTTGCGGTTTTTATTAATATCATTCAATTGTGATTTAAATAAGATAAAAATTAATCTCTTAGGCACGATGCACTACTATAGTGGGTTACTCTAGTGAGTCACCGTTTGAATTGAACTATCGTTTTCATATGTTGTATTTCACACTTCTTTTGTCTTTACAACGTGTTGTAACACTGTTAACAGTATATGGAGAGAATATCCAGTTTTTGTTTTGATCCGCCAGTGTCAGGTATGAATTGTTGCTTTTCATACATTGTACTGCTGTATCGTTTACACGTAATTCACGTTGAAGTCTACCGTACAAAGAAACAGCCCCGCGCAAAATTCAGCCGTGCCTAAGAGGTTAAAAATCATTTTCATTTTTTTCAGATAATTACTGATAATTACAAAAAGCA
>NW_017100694.1:25015-32866 GCF_001263275.1 Habropoda laboriosa | reverse complement strand
ATCCTAGAACGATTTGTTTGCTGTTTGGCAAAGTGTTTATATGCATTCGAAAGAACTCTTTCTGCTTTACAAAACTGTGATAATCGTTGTTTTGAATAATTTAATTTTTTATTATTTTTCAAGCTTAGAAATGGAATTTCCAGGAGGCAAAAATCTGCTTTTCTTCGCTTTTCATCGAGGTAAAAAAGCTGGCGCAGCCGCTCGGGAGATTTGCGACGTGTACGGAGAAGGTGTCATAGGCGAGTCAACTGCGCGAAATTCAAAAACGGCGACTTTGAACTCAACGACACGCCTCGCAGCGGAAGACCTTCGGAATTCGACGAGGAGCGTCTTAACCGTTTGAGTGCGGCGAAGCGCTATCGCGCTTCTCTTGTCTTGTGCCAAAAATGCGTAGAAGCGCGATGGCGCTTTTGCGGTTTTTATTAATATCATTCAATTGTGATTTAAATAAGATAAAAATTAATCTCTTAGGCACGATGCACTACTATAGTGGGTTACTCTAGTGAGTCACCGTTTGAATTGAACTATCGTTTTCATATGTTGTATTTCACACTTCTTTTGTCTTTACAACGTGTTGTAACACTGTTAACAGTATATGGAGAGAATATCCAGTTTTTGTTTTGATCCGCCAGTGTCAGGTATGAATTGTTGCTTTTCATACATTGTACTGCTGTATCGTTTACACGTAATTCACGTTGAAGTCTACCGTACAAAGAAACAGCCCCGCGCAAAATTCAGCCGTGCCTAAGAGGTTAAAAATCATTTTCATTTTTTTCAGATAATTACTGATAATTACAAAAAGCACCGTGTCAAATTCTGATTTATCTGAAAGTGACTATGACATGAGCACTGACGATACAGTGTGTAGTAATGACTTTGAAAGTGATAGTGGAAGTGATATCATCATTCCTCGTAAGAGATTACGAGTAATTAGTGAAAACAGTGATGATGATGAACTAACTGCAAGTGCCCCCGATGGCGATAATATCGATGAATTTTTACCTGTAAACTCAATATTTTCGAATGAATCGAATAGTTTTTCTGAATTATCTGGTCCAAAACATGCTTCTGCTTCTGATGCGGAACCAATTGAATATTTCAATAAATTTTTTTCAAATTCGCTTTTCATTACAATGGTTACAGAAACGAATCGCTATGCTGAGCAATTTTTGAATTCCAGAAGAAATTTGAAGCGATGTTCACGCGCGAAATCATGGGTACCAGTAACTTCTGCAGAAATGAAAGCATTTGTTGCGGTTCTATTAAAAATGGGCATCACAAAACGACCGAGGTGCCACAAGACATAACATGGTGGTGTAATTTCATGTACGAAACGCAATAAATCACAGAAAATTTTTCAAATAAGTACCAAGTTATTATAATCATGGACACCCGCTCCAAGAAAACTCCCGAACCTGTAAATCCCGAGGCCGTAGCGCAACTTCGAAACCAGATAGCAGAACGCGAAAAACGTATAACGGAGGAGTGTCGCCGACTCGAAACCCAACGATTAGAATTCGAGACAACGCGTCGCGAACGCGATAACGCACTCGCTGCAATGCAAGCAATGCGGGAAGAGTATAAAACAATCCTGGAGCGCTTGACAGCACCAACCCGTCGAAATTCCGGAACCGTGCCCGGAATCCTTTAACTTTACAATGAAAGAAGCCCTCGCAACAATCCCTACATTCGACGGCACGGACTCATCTATTCTAAGTTTCACACGCGCATGCCGACGAGCTCGCGATTTGATTCCCCCAAACGCGGAAACGACACTCGCGCGTCTAATTTCCACGCGTCTCCGAGGACGCGCCGCGACAGCCATCGAGGACGAGCGATTCAACACGATCGCGGATCTTTGCAGCCGTTTGAAAGACGTTTTCGGCCCACAAAGAACAGTAGACCATTACCGCGGAGAAATGGCAAATATTTTCATGAAAAAGGACCAACACGTTCTCGACTTTATAAGTCGAACAAAGGACATCCGTGACGCGATTATAGATTGCGACCGTCGCTCCCCGAACATTTCAGATATCGATACACTAACAGCAGACTGCTTTATCCGTGGCGTAATTCCACAGATAAGAACCGAACTACGTCATCTGCGTGGTAGCCCTCTCACGCGCGTTTTCAACGAGGCTATCGAAATATTTAAAGAATTAGAGACCGATAGCAAGCGATACGGTCGCACGCCAGAAACAAAGCACGTCCAATTCTCGCCGCGTGATAAAACGCCGGAACGACGCGAAGAAAGACGCGTTTACACTCCACCCCCCTTCCGCGACACGTGGCGATCATCGTCGCCGAGACGTTATTATCGCGACGAACCTAGGCCGATGAAACCCGAGCCACCGCGTCGTCCCTATCAACCGCCGTACCGAAGCACGTACGAACCTCCGCGACGTGAATATCGCGAACCGCAGCACGATAACAACCGACAAAACGTGCCGCCGCGTCATTGCACTTACTGTCAAATTCCCGGGCACGACATTCACGAGTGCCGTAAACGCGCACGCAATCTAAATAGACAGCCGGGAAACGATCGAGACCTCCCACCTCGCCTGAACCGCGGTCCGGAGGTCAAACCAGTCCAAGTTCAGGAAATAAAAACCGAGGAGCCCGGACCCTCCGCGTCGACTTAGAAGAGTGGTTTACGCCCTTCATCCTCGTCGACGCTGCGCAACTCACGCAACCTACACCACTCATGGTGGATACGGGCGCCGAGCCCAGTCTAGTTAAAATATCCGCGCTAAAGCCGGATACGCGCATTAACAAAAATGATATTCTAAGCATACGCGGGGTTACTCACGAACGAGTCACCACCCTGGGGTCCGCTTACCTCACCCTCTACAACACACCTCTCAAGGTTCACGTAGTCCCGGATTCGTTCCCCATAAATGTCGAGGGAATCCTGGGCTCCACCTTTCTGAGAGGTCAAGCAACGATATCGTACACGAAAAACAGTGTAATTTGGAACGACATAGCGAATCCATTCTTTAATAAAAATCAAACCGAAGAGATATGTGTGGAGGCGCGATCCGTGACCTGTATCCCACCGGCCCGATCGTCGGATAGGTGCCGCGCCTCACCCTCGCTGCAGGCGTCACGACGCTTGACTGCCTTGTAAAACAAAACAACGGCATTTCATATATTCGATGTGTAAACACGTCTTCTAAGGCTATCGCCTTCTCCATTCCTTCAATCCAAATATTAGAAATCGACGAAATTCATAACGCTCCTACTTCAAACACTGAATCTCGCGTAAACGCTATTCAGTCTAGAACTCCATTAGAGAGAATCGACGAAATTCTTAAACTGATCAACACGGAGCACCTCAACCAAGAGGAACTAGAACACACCCGCGAGCTAATATCACAAAATTACGATATTTTTCACCTACCAGGTGACGCGCTGACCAGAACAGGGATCGTAACACACAAGATTGTAACATCAGACCCGACTCCAATAAATGTAAAGCAATATCGATACCCCCCAATCCACAAGGCCGAAATAAATAGGCAAATGAAGGAATTGTTGGACAACGACATTGTCCGACCTTCAACATCACCCTACAACTCGCCCTTGTGGATAGTTCCAAAGAAAGCCGACAAGCAGGGACAAAAACAGTGGCGGATGGTTATAGATTACCACGGATTGAATGAAAAATCCGTATCCGACGCCTACCCACTGCCCAGCATAAACGAAATACTCCATCAACTTGGAAGCGCCAAGTATTTTAGCGTCTTTGATCTGGCCAGCGGGTTTCACCAGATTGGAATGGAGAAGGAGGACGCCGAGAAAACGGCCTTTTCCACCCCATACGGCCATTATGAGTACACGCGCATGCTGTTCGGTTTAAGGAACGCTCCCGCAACCTTTCAGCGCCTAATGGACGCTGTACTAATGGGACTCCAAGGTACCGAACTCTTTGTGTACTTGGACGATATTGTTATCTACGCGAGCTCACTACAAGAGCATCAAAATAAATTCAATAAATTGGCTGCAAGGCTGCGCGACGCGAACCTTAAACTCCAACCCTCAAAATGCGGGTTCGTCCACAAAGAAGTGGCATATCTCGGCCACGTCATATCAGAAGAAGGCGTCAAGCCCTGTCCACAGAAAGTTTCCGCTGTCAAGGATTTCCCAACGCCTAAAACAGCGAAAAATGTAAGGGAGTTCCTTGGCTTAGCAGGGTATTATCGTAGATTCATCGACAAATTTTCTATATAGAAATACCTGCATGTAGTACTTCTTCGGTACCTATCCCAACTCCAGAGTTCATCACGATATCTCCACTATAATATTACGGAGGTGCTGACATAGCTGCACGGTCTAATTATTAAGGAGATATCTAGTATAATAGACAACACGGCGGTGCGGACATAGCCGCACGGTCTTACGACTATTGGAGTAAAGGTTCAAGAAACATCCCGTGGTTTGGAAAAATGTTTGCTAGGGATAGGTTTCAATTAATTTTGAAGTTTTCCATCTGATAGACAATAGCAGTTTGACACCATCAGGACATTCAGATTACGATCCGTGCGGTAAATTCAACTTCTTAATGGATTACGCCAATAAAATTTTTCAGGAACAATATACTCCACACTGCCAGTTGAGTATAGACGAATCGTTAGTTGGTACTCATTGTCACTCTATTATAAAGCAGTATGTTCCTAATAAAAAACACCATAAATGGGGAATCAAGTTCTGGATGATTTGCGATTCTATTTCAAACTATTGTTTAGGATTTTATTGCTATCAAGGTGCAAAGTCAAGCGACGATAAAGAAGAAATAAAAAAAGAATGGTCTCGGATATGCAGTGGTTGAAAAATTGCTAACACTAGGAAATTACATGAATAAAGGATACCACTTATTCATAGATAATTTTTTCACAAGCATTCTCCTTGCAAAAGCACTGTTACAGAAAAACACATATCTAACTGGCACCATTCGGAGAACTAGAAAACATATTCCGAATGAGGCAAAATTTGCACCGGTTGGTCAACCGGAGTAGCTCCGCAAAGTTAATTCATTGCGATGGCAAAAACACCTGCCCGAGTTGGAAATTGTGCACTGGAGTAAAGCACCAGTGAAGACAATTGCAGAGAGTGTAAAATCGAGAAAATCGGTTGGGAAACACAGCGGATACGAGCGACGGAAACCTTAGCGTCCCTTTGGACGCCACGGCGAAGCCGAGGCACGCCGCCGCTTGCTGTTCGGTGTGTGAGAGTCGGAGACAATTGTGAGTGACGGGTACTGTGTTTTAAGTGAAGGGCTATTGCCCAGGACAAATTTCAGCCTAGAAACATTAAAATCCGGGAACGAACATTTGCGGAAAATACTTCGAGGAATCGAGGGAAGCGTGGAAAATGGCCGTCGCTCAGTGACTCTGGGGAATTTCCACAAGTGTGAAACCAGTGTTGCGAGTGGTGAATCGCGATTTCGAGCCAAGGGCTAGCCCTCCGAAGCAAGAAAGAGTGATAAACAGTCAAACGTGCGAGCAACAAAAACGGAATAATAAATCGAAAATTCCGAGCGAGGAAAGTGGGCTGACGCCTAGTGACTCTGGGGACATTTCGCTGGGGCGAAACCAGTGTCGCGAGCGGTGGATCGCGTTTTCTGGCAAGGGACTATCGCCCTGAAGCAAGAAAACGCGATAAAAACTAGAACTGGGGGAAAATAATTTTAAAGTTTCTGAGTGAAGAAAAATGGCCGCCGCCTAGTGTTTCTGGTGACACTGCGCGAGTGGCAAATACTGTTTCGAGTGGTGAAGCGCGTTCGGGAGTGAAGGGCTATCGCCCCGAAGCACGCGGACGTGAAAAACGCTGAAATCGGTGGATATTTTAAACAAATACATCGAAAGTGTGTGGTGAAACAGTTTCGGGAGCGACCGCGCGGAGACGGTGGCGCTGAGGATCGCCCTCAGGACCACCCAAGCAAACGGGCGCCCTGCGTAACGAAAATTTCTCCCCGAGAATTTTATCTTACTTTAATTTTCAGTATTACCTTCCCGGAACTACACGGACACTCGGTGCGTGTACAACGGCGAGGTGATTGGGGACGAGACGATACGGATAATCCGGAACAATCAGAGGCGGAAATATCGAGTGACAGCAGCGGAAATGCGCAAGTGACAGCGGTGCTTCGCGAAGCGACCGCGCGGCGACGGTGGCGCTGAGGCCCGTACTCAGGACCACCCTAGCCGCCCTCGGGTCCCGGGCAATTCCGGAAGTCACCAGAAGGTCACTACAAAGTCACCAGAAAGTCACTAAATAAATTGCGTATTCACAGATAAACGGGAAAGGAGCCAAGGGCTGCTGAGACGATGTCGAAGCAGCTCCAAACAACCAAGGAGAGGAGAGAGGCGAGCTCTGCCGGTGCAGTCACCAGCAGTAGCATCGCCAGAACGAGCAAATTGGAGATAATCCAGCTCGACGCTGAGAGGAACGAGGGTTTCGCGGAACAGGAGCTATTCCGCACTCCGTCAACGCGCGAGGCCGCGCGGAACACCGCGAGGAGAGGCTCGAGATCTGCTTCGATCTCGTCGAGGAGCAGCGACACCAGCTGCAATACGCGAAGGAGTATCTTCTCGGACTCCAGCGAGGACGACGACTTCGTCGCTCCCACGGGCGAGAGCGCAGGAGGAAAACGCCGGAAGGAGCACCACTCCCCCGGCGGCAAAATCAAGAGAGGACGCCCCATCACATCCGGGGAATTTAAGGATCGCGCGAAGGAGATCGAGCGATACAACCTCGCGAAGGAGAGACAGCTGGAGCTGCGTCAGCAGCTCGACCTGTTTAACCCGAGCGCCCCGGCACCAGCGCTGCCGGCGAAGTGGCTCCTCATACAAGAGGAGAAGATCGAGGAGGCGAAGAACCTCCCGACGGCGGATCTGCAGGCGCAGCTGACAAGCGCCTGCGATGGAATCGTGAAGGTTGTGAGCACCAGCTCCAACCTGAAGGGAACCTACCAGCAGGTACTTCGGAACGCCGCAATCCTGTTCAGAGCATTCGCTGGCGAGCTCGGGACGAGGACGGTCGCCACAGCTCCGGCGGCGAAGCTTGAGGAGGAGAACGCCGCCCTGAGAAGGAAGGTGGACGAGTTGGCAGCCAAAGTCGACACACTGACGGAAGCTGTCGCCGTCCAAGGGCGGAAATCGGAGGGGAGGAGCTGTCAGTCGAAGGGGGTGGACGCGCCATCCACAACGACTCGCGAGTCTCTGGAGAACGTAACCGCCGCCATGAACAGCATGGTGGTGGAGGAACCTCAGCTGGAACAACGGCGGCTGAGGGATAGAGTCCCGATGAAGAGGAGAGCCGTCGAGTCGTCGACGGAAAATAGCGCGGAGGAGGCGATGCCTCCACCCAGGCCGGCGAAGGTGGTCGCCGCCCCACCCGCCGAACAAGACAGGGAGGATAGGCTGATCCGCCTGATGGCGGAGATTGTGGAGAGGAAGCTGGACAATTTCCGGGAGGAGTTATTCCACGGAAAAACCGTGAGGCCACCCCTGGGTGTGAAACCCACCCAGGAGAAGAAGAAAGCGAAGGCTGGGACGACGAGGGAACGTCCAGAAGCCGCGAAGAAGAGGAGAACGAACGAGGAGAGGAAGAAGGAGGAAACCGCCGACGCCCGCCAGAGCACGCCGGAGAAAAATCCCGCCCCACCACCGCAGGAGAATACCTGGGCGAAAGTGGTCGGGAGGAAGGAGGCGAGGGCGTTGAAGGCGGCAGCGAAACAGCCCCAGAAGCAACAACAGCAACCAACAGGAGCGGCACAGCAGCCGAAACCGCGTCTCGCGAGAGCTCCGCGGACGGCCGCAGTCACGGTAACGATCCCACCGGAGGTTCAGA